>NC_000087.7:57983007-58048007 GCF_000001635.26 Mus musculus | reverse complement strand
ATTCTCCTCCAAAGCATGTTGGACAAGACTCCTCTGGTCAAGGGGACCTACAACAGGCCCCATCAGACAAGGAGGGATCCAAACCTCCTTCTCCCAAAGGTAACATCACTGATTTCTCTTTTGTCTCAAATGTATCGACTTCCACTTCCTCTCCCCAGGAGAGTTCAACATGTTTGACAGCTGCCAAAGCAGGGCATAAAGCTAAGTCCTCTCACAAAGACAGCCAAAGATGTTCCCCTTCTCCCCCAAAGTGCCCCATGCAATCTGCTTCTAGTAAAGTGAGTTTGAGACCTGACCCTGCTGACCAAGAGGATTTCAGAACTTCCCCTTTAAACCAAGAGGGCTTTCAAAGTCCTCTACCATTAAAAAATGGGCTCAGATCATCTCTTACAGTCCAAAGGGAAAGAAATGCAATCACGATTCCAAAAGTGAGCCTCACACCGCTCATACCTGCCCAAGCAGAGACAAAAATTTCCACACCTATACCAGGAGCTCAAGGACCTTTGCCATCCTTAGAAGGGGCTCTTGAGAGTTCCACACATAGGCTATATGTGATAGAAACTCCCGAGTCCTCCAAAGGGACTCTTGTGCCTTCTGCACATACACAAAGTGAACTAGAACCATCAGCATCTTCCCCAGGGGTTCTGAGACCTTCTCCATCTGTTAGGTGGCCACTAGGATTATCTCCCTCTATGGAAGAGCATCAAAGACATGTTCTTAAATCTGATCTCCCACAGAAAGGAAGATTAAATCATTCTCCTGCTATGAAAAGTGACCCTGAACATTCTCATTCTAGCAGAGGATTGAAAGATGCTCTCTCTAAACAACGGGTCTCCAGAAAGTCCCGATCTGATCAAGAATTATTCAAATATCCCCTACCAGCCAAAAGGGTCCTCCTGACTTGTCATCAGGTCCCAAACAGCCAAGATTCTGCCAAAATGCTCCCAGGGAGCCAAACAAGCTCCATATTTGTACAGTGTGCTGAGACCATACAACCCTCCATGCAGCCCTTGGTGACACTGGGACATTGTGTATCTGTAGGAGAGGCTGTAAAGGATTCCCCATATACATCAAAGATGCTACGATTTCCAAAACCTGTACAGGATTGTCTGAGTACTACCCTATCACATAAAGGGTTTGTAGGACAGGCTACATCTACAAAAGGAGTTCTAGCCACAGTCCCATCTTTAGAAATGACTCGTGGATGTGACACATCTACAAAAGATGTTCTAGGACAGATTCCATCTGTACAGAAGGTTCTGGATCCAATCCTATGTGAGCAAGGTGCTGTGGGAGGTGATTTGCACACACAAGAGTCTGTAGCATCCTGCACGGCTAAAGAAGGGAATTCCTTGGATTCTACCTGTGCACAAGAATCCATAGGACCTCCCCAAACTTCACAGGAGACTATGAGAACTTCCCTATCTCCTCAAGAGGATCAGCCATCTTCCCCATCTACACAAGATGCTATAGACTCTTATCCACCTGGACAAAGGGCCGTTGGTCCTTCTCCATGCCCACAAATGTCTCCAGAATATCTTCCAAATGCCCATAAGGCTCTAGGTTCTACTTCATCTTCAAAAGGGCCCTTGGAACCTGTTTTTCCTATCAAGCTGGCTACGACACCTGATACTTCTATACAGAAGGTGTTATCCCTTTCTCAGGCTGAAGAAAATTTTCTTGGAACTTCCACTAGTACACAAGGAGGTCTAGAAATTTCCCTACCTGCTCAAGAGGCTCTTATACCTCTCACATATGTCCATGATGCTCTAGGAGAGGCCACATCTACACAGGTATCTCTAGGACATTCCCCTCACTCTGAAGCCACGGGCAAGAATTGCACGGGTACACAAGACACATTAATACCTTCCCCATCTGTGCAGATGGTCATAGGATCTACCATATCTGAACAGGGTGCTTTACAATTATCTCCATCTACCCAAGAGTGTTCCTTTCACATGCCTTCTCTGATGGGAAGTAGTAGACCTTCTCCCTCTACCCATGTTTTCCCCAAGCATCCGGTTTCTACTAAAAACAGGTTGAGTGTTGATCCTTCTGATAAAGGAGACTCCAGAACTTCTGATGAAAGGGGACTTGCATCATCTCCTGCTGCCAAAGAAACATCAATCGCTACAACGACTCCTCAGGTGAGTCCCACCCATTCTGTATCTGTCCAAAATGCCTTGAAACATCCCACAGATGACCAAGGGACTGTGGAAAGTTGCCAGTTGGACAAAGGGTATGGTGGACATTCCATATTTCCCCAAAAGGCTCAAGGGCTTTCTCTGTCTAACCAAAAGGCTCTGGTCTGTTCACGATCTGGCCCAGAGCTCCAGGGAATTTCTTTATCTCTCTCAAATGATCCAGAACATTTTGCCCATGCTCAAGGTGATTGGTCCGTTGGCCAATCAGACTTCAGAACGACACAACCTCTTTTATATTACCAAGGGTCTAAGGGAAAGTCCACATGTAAAAAAAATCATCTAGAAGTTGTGCCTTTAGCCCAAACATATCAAAAATCTTCCATGTCTTCTAAAGCATCTAAAAAACCTTCTGCCTCCAACATTCTTGTTGTGGGACAGTTACCATCTGCCCTAGGATCTGCTAGATCGTTAACATCTAAGCATGAGCATCTAGAAACTTTACCAGCTGTGCAAAGGTCTTTAGGATGTTTAGCATTTTCCCCAGGAACTCTGGGTGTCCAGAGAACAACAGAACATTTGCCACCTGGCCAAGGTGTTCAGAAAACTTTTCCATCTTCAACAAGGTGTTCAGGATATTCACTCCACCTTCCGGGAGATCTGGATCATTCTTCATCAGCACAAGGAGTTTCCAGACATGCACCCCCAACTCAGGGGCCTCTGGAATCTTCTTCATGCTCACCTGAGTTTGCAGGACCTTTGATGTCCTTGCAAAGGCCTCTGGATCTTTCCACAACTACCCAGAGTACTGATGCTACTTCACCAAGTACTCAAGGGACTTTAGCACCTTTGTTATCTCTCCCAAGTAAAACAAGAGCCTGCCAACGTACTCAAAGATTGCTAGGAGCTTTTCCACCTAGACCAGGAGCTCTGGCAATTTCCCCGTCAGCCATTGTGGCTCCTGGACCCTTACCAGTGGCTCCAGAGCCTGTGAGCCTTTCTCTGTCATCTCAGGAGACTCCATCCAATTTGCCCCACATTCATGGAGTTCTAGATTTATCTCAGTCTGGCTCAGTGTCCCCCCTAAATGTCATGCCACTCACTCAATGGCAACATGGAACTCCTTCCTCCTCAGAAGGAAGTGTAGCACCTTTGTATTCTGTTCAAGGGGCTGTGGGACAATCTCTCTCTGCACAACAGACTCCAGAACTCTCCACATCCACACAGGGAACTCTCAGACATTCTTTTTCTGTTCTGGGTGATAGGCCACCTTCCTCACCTTCTAAGGTGTCTAAAGGACCATTGCGATCTGTGGATGTGGATATGGGGACATATTCAGATTCTCAGAGATCTCCAGGACATTTGAAAAATGTCTCAGGTTTTCCAAGCCATATGCTGCCTGGCCCAGATCCTGTGGGAATTTCCTTACCTACTCTTGCTACTGAGTCTTTGTTATCTTCCTCATTTTGCCAAGGGCTTCAAGGGTCTTTGCAATCCACCAAGGATGGTGGAAAAAACTCACTTACTGCAGCAAATGCTCAGAAACATGATCAATTTACTTCACAGACCTTAGAACTTTTGATAACTACCCAAGGACCACTGCCCACTTACACACCTTCTAAACAGACTCTGCATTCTTCACCATCTAAACTAGGGGATTTCCAATTGCAAAGGTCTCTTGAAATGTCATCACTGGCACAAGGGACCCTAGGTTCTTTGGTATCCTCCCAAAAGGAAGGTACAAAATACAAATCAGAAAAAGACATTGTGAGACAGTCTATATCACTACAGGGGACTGTAGAACCATCATGTCATAAGACAGGAGCTTTAGGATCTACTCAATATGCTGATAGGGTGCCTCAAATATTTCCATCAAATCAAGGAGCTGAGATACATTCTCTGTGTCCTACAGGGGCTATGGGGCTGCCCACATCTGAAACTGGGGCTCTAGAAAATTCGCCATCTAAACCAGGACCTGTGAAATTTTTCAGTTCTTTTCAAAAGGCTTCTACAATTTCTCTATCTATGCAAGATACCCGGCAACATCCACCATCTGTAACAGAGGCTGTGATATCTTCTCCATCTACCCAGGGAACTAAGAAAACATTGTTATCTACCCAAGGGACTGTGAAACTTTCAATATCTGCACCTCCTCACACTACAACAGGAACACTAACAATTGTGACATGTAAGCAAGGGCCTTTAGAAAATTCTGAACCTGTCCAGGGGACTGAAGGTTCTTCTACAACTACCTCAGGGAAACTAGAGCATTCAGCATCTTTCCAAAAGAAGCTAGAGCACTCTTCAAACATGGTAGAATCTCTGGATAACTTGCCATCTGTCCAAGAGACTACAACAGATCCTTTGCCTCTTATAGGGTCTATGGGACCTCCCAAATCTGAAACTAAGACAACAGAAAATTTTCCATCTGAAAAAAGATCTTCTGAATCCACCAGGAAAAGTAAAAAAACATTGCTATTTTCCCAAGGGACTGTGGGATGTTCCTCATCTGCACCACATGCTCAGAAACCTCCTCACACTACAACAGGAACACTAACAATTGTGACATGTAAGCAAGGGCCTTTAGAACATTCTGGACCTGTCCAGGGGACTGAAGGTTCTTCTACAACTACCTCAGGGAAACTAGAGCATTCAGCATCTTTCCAAAAGAAGCTAGAGCACTCATCACACATGGTAGAATCTCTGGATAACTTGCCATCTGTCCAAGGGACTACAACAGATCCTTTGCCTCTTATAGGGTCTATGGGACCTCCCAAATCTGAATCTAAGACAACAGAAAAATTTCCATCTGAACAAAGATCTTCTAAATCCACCAGGAAAACTAAAAAAGCATTGTTATATTCCCAAGGGACTGTGGAACCTTCATCATCTGTACTATGTGCTCAGAAACTTCCCCAAACTACATCAGGCACTCTAACAACTGTGAGATGTAAGCAAGCACTTCTTGAACATTCTATACCTGTCCAGGAAACTGTTGGTACTTTGCCATCTTTCCCAGGGTTTCTAGAACATTTACCATCTTACCAACAGAAGCCAGGGGACTGGTCATATACAGTAGAATCTCAGTATACCTCACCATCTCTCCAAGTCACTAAAGGCCCTTTGCAACATACCTCAAGTCATACAGGACATTCACAACCTGACCAACGATCTCAGGTGTCTTCTTTAGAAGTTTCAAGTGATCTAGCACATTTGCTATCTACCAAACTTAGCATATCTGTTCAGGCATCTCTAGACCTTTCACCATATACTCAACAGTCTATGCAGCAGTCAACATCTTCCCAGGAGATTCTGGGATCATCGGAGTCTGCCCAGTGTGCTCATCAACATTTTTCTTCGGTGTCAGGTTCCTTGGGAATGTCTTCATGGGTACCAAGGACACCAGAAACATTGCCACATGTACCAAAGGCTCATGGCCATTGCACACTAACACAAGCAAGTCAAGCTCCTCCACCGTTTTTACAAAAAGCTGTTGCAACATTCCTGTATCCACAATCAAATCTTGAACTGAATGGATCAGCACAAATTGCTCCATTACTCTCACCATCGACTCAGTTGCATGGACAAGTTTCCCTTAATGCAGAAGACAGTTTGGGAGAGCTCATAGCTGGCCAGGGAGTTGAAGAACTTTTGCTGTTAACTTCTCAACGGCAAAAGAAAAACTGTACAGTGACAAAGGGAACTTTGCCTGTTCAAAGTTCATTATCATCCACCCAAAGAAATCTAGAACCTTTGGCAGATTCCACAGGGATTCTAGCATTGGGACAATGTAAACACACAGAGACTACCTCGGGCCCTTTGCCTCTAGTGAGGGAGAATACAGAATCTTCTACATCTGCTTTGCCTACTCTAGGACCTTTGCCACCATCACCTCGAGAACCTGGTAGACATTCATCTTTTACTCAAGAAGGTGCAGAAACTTTCCCTTCTGGTCCCGGGAACCTAGCACATTTACCATCAGCCCAGGGGCCTCTGACACTTTCCATCTCAGCCCAGGCAATGATCCATATCTTGGGATCTGCTGAAGGGGCTCTACTGCATTCATCTCCTTCCCCAGCAGTTTCAGAAACAAATACATACTCTACATCTACCCGAGGGACATCAGACATTCCCAGAAGTGCTGGACAGCATCTGGATCTTACTACATCACTACAGGTGTCACCATCATCTTTGAGATCTGAGCAAGGAACTCTGGGACCTTGCTTATCTGAAGGGACCAAATCTAAGAAAAAAACTGTAGGGTTTTCTGCATCTGCTCAGGGTACTAGGGGGCATTCCTTATCTGCACAAGCCACAGTAGGAAAGCCCATGTCTGCAAAGCAGACTGTGGGAACTTTGCCTCCCACTGCAGGAACGTTGGGGTCTACCCAAATCCCTCCGGTGGTCTCAGAGTCTTTGTCATCTGATCAGAAGCCTCTGGGAATTTCTTTAATTTCACCAGGAACTCTAGGCTCTTCATCTTCCATAGAGGCTTCTGGACATTCCCTTTCTGACCAAGGGTCTCTAAAGCTGTCCACAACTAAACAATGGACTGTACAAACTGTACCATCTTCTCCAAAGTCTGTGCAACATCCAACTTATTGCCAGAAAGGTATGAGATTTTCTCCCCTTTCTGAACCTTCTGGACATAGATCTTCAGCGTCCTCAAGGTACATTGGGCCGTTACTACCTTCCCAGAAATCTCAAAAATCCATTTCATATTCACCAGCAGATGTAACACACTCACCATCTGTACTAGGTTCTCAGGAGCATCCTCTATCTAGTAAAGACTCTCAAGGATATGAGCTAACCTCTCAAAATTTTAAGGACCTTTGCACAGCTGCAGAGGGGACTTTGCCTGTGCAAAGTTCTTTGTCATCCACCCAAAGGAATCTAGAACCTTTGGCAGATTCCACAGGGATTCTAGCATTGGGACAATGTAAACACACAGAGACTACCTCGGGCCCTTTGCCTCTAGTGAGGGAGAATACAGAATCTTCTACATCTGCTTTGCCTACTCTAGGACCTTTGCCACCATCACCTCGAGAACCTGGTAGACATTCATCTTTTACTCAAGAAGGTGCAGAAACTTTCCCTTCTGGTCCCGGGAACCTAGCACATTTACCATCAGCCCAGGGGCCTCTGACACTTTCCATCTCAGCCCAGGCAATGATCCATATCTTGGGATCTGCTGAAGGGGCTCTACTGCATTCACCTCCTTCCCCAGCAGTTTCAGAAACAAATACATACTCTACATCTACCCGAGGGACATCAGACATTCCCAGAAGTGCTGGACAGCATCTGGATCTTACTACATCACTACAGGTGTCACCATCATCTTTGAGATCTGAGCAAGGAACTCTGGGACCTTGCTTATCTGAAGGGACCAAATCTAAGAAAAAAACTGTAGGGTTTTCTGCATCTGCTCAGGGTACTAGGGGGCATTCCTCATCTGCACAAGCCACAGTAGGAAAGCCCATGTCTGCAAAGCAGACTGTGGGAACTTTGCCTCCCACTGCAGGAACGTTGGGGTCTACCCAAATCCCTCCGGTGGTCTCAGAGTCTTTGTCATCTGATCAGAAGCCTCTGGGAATTTCTTTATCTTCACCAGGAACTCTAGGCTCTTCATCTTCCATAGAGGCTTCTGGACATTCCCTTTCTGACCAAGGGTCTCTAAAGCTGTCCACAACTAAACAATGGACTGTACAAACTGTACCATCTTCTCCAAAGTCTGTGCAACATCCAAGTTATTGCCAGAAATGTATGAGATTTTCTCCCCTTTCTGAACCTTCTGGACAAAGATCTTCAGCGTCCTCAAGGTACATTGGGCCGTTACTACCTTGCCAGAAATCTCAAAAATCCATTTCATATTCACCAGCAGATGTAACACACTCACCATCTGTACTAGGTTCTCAGGAGCATCCTCTATCTAGTAAAGACTCTCAAGGATATGTGCTAACCTCTCAAAATTGTAAGGACCTTTGCACAGCTGAAGACGGGACTTTGCCTGTGCAACGTTCTTTGTCATCCACCCAAAGGAATCTAGAACCTTTGGCAGATTCCACAGGGATATTGGGCTTGGGACAATGTAAACACACAGAGACTACCTCAGGCCCTTTGCCTCTAGTGAGGGAGAATACAGAATCTTCTACATCTGCTTTGCCTACTCTAGGACCTTTGCCACCATCACCTCGAGAACCTGGTAGACATTCATCTTTTACTCAAGGAGGTGCAGAAACATTCCCTTCTGGTCCCGGGAAACTAGCACATTTGCAATCAGCCCAGGGGCCTCTGCCACTTTCCATCTCAGCCCAGGCAGTGACCCATATCTCGGGATCCTCTGTAGGGGCTCTACTGCATTCATCTCCTTCCCCAGCATGTTCAGAAACAAATAAATACTCTCCATCTACCGGAGGGATCTCAGACTCTTCCAGATGTGCTGGACTGCATCTGGATCTTACTACATCACTACAGGTGTCACCATCATCTTTGAGATCTGAGCAAGGAACTCTGGGACCTTGTTCATCTGAAGAATGTCGTCTAGAAGTGACGAAATCTAAAGAAACTACTCTAGAGTCTTCCACATCTGCTCAGGGCACTGAGGGGAATTTTTTATCTGCAGAAGCCACAGTAGGAACGTCCCTGTCTGCAAAGGAGACTGTGGGAATTTTGCTTCCCACTCCAGGACATCTGGCGTCTCCCCAAAATACTCAGTTGCTATCAGAATCTGTGTCATCTGATCAGATGCCTCTGGGAATTTGTTTATCTTCACAAGGAACCCTAGGTTCACAGGGAACCCTAGGCTCTTCATCTTCCCAAGAGGCTTTTGGACATTTCTGTTCTGCCCAAGGGTCTCTAAAACTTCCCATTTCTAAACAGGGGAATACACAAAGTGTTTCATTTGCTCAAGATACTTTGCATCATCCAACTGCTTGTCATACGGATGTAGGATTTTCTAAAACTGCCCATCATTTTGCAGAAAGATCCCCAGGTTTCCCAAGGGACACTGGAACTTCCCTACTTAGCCAGAAATCTCAAGAAACCTTTTATCCTTCACCATCAGATATAGGGCATTGCCCACCTGTACTGGGTGTTCAGGAGCAACTTGTACCTACTCCAGTGGTTCTAGAAACTTTGTCATCTTTTCAAAAGCTAAAGGTACTTTTCAGGGCAGAAGAGGGAACTTTGCCCATGCAAAGTTCTTTTATCCCCAACCACAGAAATCTGGAAAATTCAACAGATGCCACAGGGATATTGGCACAATATGAAGAGTCACAGAGTGCTTTAGGCCTTTTTCCACAAGTGAGGCAGGCTGTAGCATCTTCTCAGTCTACTTCGGCGACTCTAGGTACTTTGCCACCATCACCTCCTACACTTGGTAGACATTCCGTTTCTACCCAAGGAGGTGCAGAGACTTTCCCATTTGCCCAAGGGTATCTAGCACCTTTGCAATCTGCCCAGGGGCCTCTGAAACTTTCTATCTCAGCCCAGGCAATGATGAATACATCACAATGTTCTGAATGTTCTCATAATCCTCTGGGTCTTTCCTCCTCAGAACAAGGGACTCCAGCATCTTCTGATCCTGCTCATGGAGGTGTGAGTCCCGGTCTCTCTGCACAGGGTATTGTACATCTGTCCCCATGTCCACAAAGGTCTTCCCAACATTCTACATCTTCCAAAAGGTTTTCAAGTCCTTCTTTACATACACAAGTTATAGGAACTCAGTCCACATCTACACACTACACAGTAGCAGACTCACCATCTTTCCCAGTGTGTCAGGGATATATGCACCCTGCTCAAAATACAGCAAGGACTTTGAGATCTGACCAGGGATCTCTGAGGATTTCAGCAACTACACAAGGATCTGTAGAACCTTTGCCATCTCCACAGGGGACTCTAGGATATTCATCATTTGCATCAGGTGCACAAAAATTTTCAACAGTTACCCCAGGATATGTAATATCCAATGACTCACCTCTGGAACTTGCAATTTCTGCCCAACTTAGTTCCTCATTTTCTTCCCTAAGCCTTTTGGATCCTTCCCTTTCCACAGAAGAGCCTTTAGATCTCTCTAAACCTACAGAGGGACCTTTAACTTCATTCCAGGGACCAAATGAGTCTTTGAATTCTCCACAAAGGGTTCAACAAACAGATCCATCTGCTTCAGATCCTTCAGAATCTATGCATTCTTCCAAAGGACCCATGGTAATTTCTTTATCTGGACGAGGAACACTAGGATCTGTATCATCTGCCCTAGAGCCTTTGACAATGTCCCTATCTGCTCAAGTGAATCCGGGACCTTTGTTATCTGCTGGAGGCCCTTGCCTGTCTTTACAGGGGAATCTGGAAGGTTGTACCTGTACACATGGCAAGCCAGGAATGTCCCATGCTTCACCAGGACCTTTGGAAATTTCAGCCTCTACCATAGTGAGTCTAGGACCTTCTCCATCTGTCCAATTGGATTTGAAAGTGTCACATTCTGTCTTAATGTCTCAGAGACCTTCCCTGTCTGCCCAAGGTGTACTAGAAACATCAATATCTTCCCAAGGGCTTACAGAAAATTCCTTGTTACTTCAAGAGCCTCCAGGACCCTGTTTGGAAAAAAAGGCTTTAGGATATTCACCATCCAATCCAGAAGATCTTGGACTTTCTGATTCTTCCCAGGACACACTAGAAACACGGGCAGGTATGCAAAATAGTGCAGAAATACCACCTGTCACCCAAGAAGTCATAGAATTTTTGTCAGCCACACAAGATTCTCCCAAATTACCAGCTCCTTCACCACTTAGTCCAGAGGCAGAAGAACCTCGGACATATACACAATCCATTTCTAAGAGTTCAGAATCTGTGCCAGGGACTCCAGAAGCTTTGGCATGTGTGTTAGGGTCTCTGTGTCTTTTGAAACCCAATGAAGATGCTATGGGCCCTTTAGTATCTGAACAAGGGATCCTGAGAACAACAGCATTTCCCCAGGAAAGTCTAGAACTTTCTCAACCAGCCAAGGGGCCTCTAAAACCTGTGCCATCTCCCCAAGAAACCGTGGGTAATTCCTTTTCAACGGAGTTTAAGGGACTGTCCCTTTGTGCCAAAGGGGACATTATTCCTACCCCTCCTCATGAAGATGGCCAGAGAAATTCCTCTTATCTCAAGAAGAGCCCTAGACGTTTCAAATCTAACCAAAGGATATTGAAACATGTCCCATTTCCTGAAGGGGATACCAGATACTGCCTTTCAGAACTTGATGCCTTAAAATGTATCTCTTCTGCTGAAAGTAGCCTCACATCTTCCAAGTATGCAGAAAAGAAATCCAGTCCTACCTCTACTCCTCAAAGGAGCATCTCCCCCTTAAAATCATCACAATTGAGTTTCAGATCTAGTATCCTTTGTAAAAAGGGTCTCAGTCATTCTCCTCCTCCAGGAGATTGCCCCACACCTTCTAAATTGCGGAAAACAAGACCAAGCCCTTCCTCTGTAGATCAAGAGGGCCTGAAATCTGTGCGCTCAAAACATGAGGGCTGGAAACACTGCCATTCTTCCAAAATGTGGGTCAGAGCTTGCAAATCTAAGAAAAGAGGTGTAAATCTTAAAACTGTGACTAACATAAACTTTGCCACTTCTGATTCTGCTAAAGGAGCCTGCAGATGCTCACCATCTCATGAGGTGGGCCTCCGAAGTCCCCTATCAACCCAAGGCATTCACAGACCATCCAAGTCTACTGAAAACCCATCAGAAAAAGCCCCTTCTGACCAATGGGACACCCAAACTTCCAATTCAGAGCATGAGGTTGACAAGCCATCCTCCATCCTTACAGAAGAGTGCATGCGAACCACTCTTTCTCATGAAGACAGCCTCAGGCATCCCACCTCTCCTCATGAGATTCCCAGACATGCTATTTCTACCAGAAGGAAACAGAGGAAATCCTCTGTTACCCATGGAGCCCTGCAAACTTCCCCTACAGATCAAGAATGCATTGAGTCATCTCCAGATGGAGACAGTCCCCGAAGAGGTGTGAAACTCTCATCATCACCCCAAGAGGATATCAGGCACCCTGTTTCTACTAAGGAGGGCTCAAAACATATTCCTAATGTCCAAGAGGGAGAGAAACCTTCCAGAAGTGCCAAACAGGAGCCCATAGCTTTGGTGCCTACCCTATGGGGATTTGTACCTCCAAAAGGGAGTACCACATTCCCTTTTGGAACATTCCCTGTTATTCGAAGATATTACAGACGTACAATACTTCAAGCAGAGGATGTGGTACCTGCTCTCTCCTGTCCTTGGAGAGACCCGTCATTACAATATGAATTTGGGTTCCCCCTTTGTGACCTAGGAGGCCACAAATATACACGCCATATGCAAATCAATCTCAATAGGATTGCACGGCAAAAGGGGAGTTGTTGTTCTTTCCTCTCTCCTAAAGGAGGTGTCAGACCTTCTCAATCAGACCAATGTGGACTCACACTTTCCAGTTCTCACCAGAGGGACTCTGGCTATGTGATCCCTGTTTCAGAAAGGCTCAGAATGCTTCAGGCTGAAAGGGGTGGCCTCTCAAATGCCCCATCTAAGAAACTGTGCCTCACAGATACTTTTTATGACAAAAGAGATATCGAAAATGCTCTAGGAGGCTTACGACTTACTCCTTGCTTCCGACTTACCCCTTCTGCCCAGGGACGCACAAGAGCTTCCCAGCCTGCCAAATGGAACCTGTAACGCAGTCTATCTCAAGAAGGTGGCCTGGGCCCTACTCTCTCTTACCCTGGCATTTTCAGTTCTTTTTTGATCCAGAAGCTGCCCTCATATTTTCCCTTTCTATGCCCCTTATGAGCAACATGAACTTAGAACTTTTTCTTTTCATCAACACTCTATCAAAATTACAATTTCCACTCCTAGCTGCCTCAGATGCACATTGAAGCATCATCTATGCCCCTGTGACTAAAAGCAGGACAAGAATCCCCTTTCTGATTAAGAGTAGCTCACAATTGTGGCCAGAAGTATGTGCTATATAATTTTCACCTAATGGAGAGTACTATGTGATTCTTCTGATCATTGAGGACCTAGACCTACCTACTAGATCTGGTCTAGTCCATGACAAATCGACTCCCTTGATCTAAGGTGCACCAAGTGCTTCTTATTCTGATCCTCTGACCTAATTACTCTGTCCAAGGATCAGGACCCGGGTGCCTGAAGTCTCAGAGCTTAAGAGTAGCCAGCAAGTTCATAAACCCAGGACATAGACATTAAGTTGGCCAGCAGAAACAAGAAAGCCTTGCCATTTTCAGAAGTAGTCAGCAGATTTATCAGGAGAACTAGCTGGGAAGTGCTTCCTAGCATACTGGAGATTGATTAAGCTGTTGCATGGCCTGCATGATATGTGTGTTCTAGGTTCCCAGGAAGCCTCGATAATGAAATATTCAGGCCTTCTCTCCTCTCCAAATCGACCCTTGATCTTGTACAGATACAAGAGTCTTTGGCATTTCTACTTTCCCCAACATGGTGTGAACCTTTCTGCCTCTAAAAGATGGCATCCTTTATAGATTGTTTGTGGATACATAAACATTATCACTCTGTCAATGGGTCCTCCAAGTCCTGTTTCTGACACAGAAACCTCAGAATTATTCCTTCAGCACCAAGAAGACTCACACATTCCCCCCATGCTTGAAGTGGAGCTTAAATCACTCTCAGTGGCTCAAGGAGTCATCAGGTACACTTTGTCTAAATTAGGAATTCAAAAACACTCCAGGCATTCTTCTCTGGTAAGGTTCAGACCTACAGCTTAAGAACCACAGATCTTCTAAACTACTGTGTGGACCAAGGGAACTTCTGATCTGCCCATTCTGAACCAGGGATCCTCAGATCATCCCCAATAGCCTAAGTGAACTTCAACTTACCTGTCTAGAATCAATATGCTGGGGCTGGAGAGATGGTTCAGCAGTTAAAAGCACTGACTTCTCTTCCACAGGTCCTGAGTTCAATTCTCAGTAACCACTTGTTGTCTCACAACCATCTGTCATGGGACCCGATGCCACCTTATGGTGTGTCTGAAGACAATGTCAGTATAGCCACATACATCAAAAAGAACCAATGTGACTCACATCTTCCATCAATAACTCAAGGGGGTTTCAGATGTAACCCCCAAAATCAAATATGTTAGAAACTCCCCAGTATTGAAGGCAGCATTAACATATGAGAACAAGAAACCTCAGAAATTCTTTAATTTCCCTCAGAATTACCACTTCAGAACAAAGGTGTCACATAGGTCCTCAATAACTGAAGATGCCCTGATCCATATGACATGATAAACAAAGGACTTCAGACCTCAACAACATTTTAAGAAGGCCACGAAGATGGCTCTTTTACTATCAGCATGCAATAGCATTGATGAAGTTACAATGGGGACTCAGATGTACCCTGCTAGACCCAGGATAATTTATACCTCCAGCATAAATATCAACTCCATCATGTCAGGCCCCCTCAGATGTAAAGTATCCCATAACTTCAAGGGGGCTGACACCCAGTTGGTTTATCTTTTGAAGAGGGCCTAAACCTTGCTTCCTCTAACCATAGTATCCCTTGACATTATGCGTATGCCAAAGGGGTCAGCCGACCTTGAGTAAAATGCTTTATTCTTCCTCCTTCTGCACTGCAAGGGTCTGAGACATGCCTCTCTGATGAAGCAAGGTATAGAACTGACCTTGTGAGTGAGAAGTTTATCTCAAATATTCAGGCTCAGCTCTAGTGTGCTTCAGGCTGAATCCTTGGTACCAAGAATACACAACAGCTTTGGTCTTTGTTCACGGTGGACTCAGGTCTACCACTCAACTAAGAGCTTCTCCCTCAGACCTTATTGGTTAGGGAATATACTTTTGACCACCAAAAACAAACAAACAAAACAAATCTCAGAGAACTCCAGAGTCAAGTCCCATGGCCAATTTATGAAAACCTCTGCCTGGATCCAAGGCTCTCTTTAAGCTGGTCATCAGAAAGGTAACTGTACTCTACAACCACACCTGTGTGCTTCCTTGTAAGTTTAATAGGGAACAAATCCAGGGACTTTGAGCCGACTTGTCAGAAGAAACCTCTGAATGCTGTCAAATCCACATAGAGTCCTCAGAGATAAGAATTTTTTTAGAGTTCTCTGAAGATGTGGAGGCCTGGAGTGCCTGGAACAAACTCCTCTACAGAAGGTGAACAGGACAACTCCCCTACTGTCCAACAGGTTTGAGAGACTTTCTCTTTTCCAAACCTATAGTATTTTCCTTCCTGTGATGATCAAGGTCATAAAATGTACACCTTTGATGCAATGGGCTCTCATAAAAATCCCTTCTATTCAGGAACCCATGGGATATTTTACCTCTGATCAAGGAGAATTGCTCCCTCTGCTCAAAGTTCACAGAAATCAAGAGGAGGAGGCCAATCCTGGAACCTTATGCCACTTCCTTGAGTATAGTCACATGACATCGTGTGAATTCATCATTCTAACTCAGTTCTGGTTGGTTGAACATAATTTTTAGGAGGCAATCATGCTGAGGATACAATCCAAAGCTTTTCATGAATCATGGTATCTATATTTGGTGCCTTGCTAATTCAGCTAAGGATATGGATACCCCAGGATGTGAAGAACGGTTAGAAGGTGTGGCAATGCTAGGACCTCATGAGCTAAGGTAAGCAAATTAATTTTTGCTCAAAATATTATGGGGATTTTTATACTCTGTTCATCTCTCCTGTTACAAGGATATCAGCACCTCCTTTCCCCGAGGGCTAATCACTCCTTCTACCATTGCTTAAGGAGGCATCACATATTCCCACTGAAGCAAAGGGAGCCTCTGATCATACCAGTTTGTCCAAAGCAGGCTTGGACATTCATTTAGGTCGAGGAATCCCACAAAACTTGCTGATATTATGGACTGAACCTTACATATTTTTCCTAATGTTTCCCAGATTTTTCCTCAGTTCAAGGTAAACTCTAGGTTCAAAAAGGTTTCAATGAAGAATCTTTGACATAGATACTCTTTCAAGGAAGAAACTTTCATTTTATCTTTGAATTAGGGAAATATAGATTCACCCTTAAATTTGACCAGGGATTAATACAAATTCTGCTGCTTATGGAGCCTACAGAAAAGCCACTGACATGAAAAACTCTAGCCGATGTTCTTTTTTTTTCTTTTTTTTTTCCTTCAAGGAAACTTTAAATCAATTTCCCTTAACTATGCTTACCTCAGAAAATCCACTTTTATCCATAGAACCATGAGGTCTATTCCTCTAGGAGGTCCTAAAGTTTCCCTTCAGACATGGATGGCCAGACATGCTCAAATAAAAGAAGGGATGCCAAACACTCTGAAATGATGTCCTGGGACATGACAGTAATTATATGAACCCTAATTTAATTTTTAATTTTAAGCCTGTCACTTGAAATGGAGCAATTCCATTTTGGTGCCTATGCCTGGGATGCTGCTGTGCAGCTTATGGAGAACATAGAACTAGAGTTTACCAAACAATTTGTAAGAAAAATACTCTGATTGTTGGCAAGCAAAACTCAAAGTCTCAGAACACATGAGTATTCTGGACTATGAGGACATTTGCACTTGATAAGTTATTTTTGACATCTTCCAATTCCCAAGGTAAACTTTTGCCTGAGGGATTCTGTGACCTTCCTGCTCTTCCTTATCCACCCAACATGTTCTCTTTCTCAAAAATGACATTCACATATATGAAGTATATTTGTGAATGTATACATCAAAGTAGGATTATACCTAGCTGATCAGCCATATTTCCAAAAGTGACTCCTTCTTTAAACAAGGTACCCTAGTCCACTCTGGTTTGAGGTCCCATAGTCCAAGTTACAAATCAGAGCAAAGTACCTGTGCCATCTGCCTTTAGGCAAGTCAATAGAAATGTAATAACTTCATTAATTCTGCCTAGACCTGGATAGATGAACAAAGTCATCAAAAGTCATTCAAAGCCTTTGGAAGAAAAAAATATGTTGCTGCCTTGTCTCTCCTGAATGAACACAAACTATGAAAATACAAAACTCTGAATAAGAATTGGAAACTTATGATCATGGCTGGAAACATTCTCCACTCTATAAGGTACCAGGGACCTTTAACTTTGACAGAAGTGTATATGGCAATTTCACATTCTGCCTCAAGAGGATTCTGCCCTCCTCTTTCAGTAGGGCCTTCGAGATTTCCTCTCTTACATGGGGCACACATTTCCCCATGGTAACTCATTTTTTTTCTCACTACACTGAATAGAATGTCAGACCTCTCCTAGGGCTAACATTGCCTTAGCCCTATTGGTCAAATGTCGCCTAAAACATGTATTATGCCTTATAAGGAATATTCCTAATCCTACCAAGTAGCTTTGAATCATTTTTCCTTAAAGGGATGTCAGACCATAGGAGACTTACACCACTAATTCTACATAAAAGAGAATCTAACATTCCCTTTCTTCCCAGTAGGAATCTGGGCCTATTGTCTACTTCAATTCACCAAGTGGATTTTAGAACTTCAGTTTCTGCAAAGGGTGTCCTGGGATCTGGATTGCTGGATCTTCTGGTAGTACTATGTCAATTTTCTGAAGAACTACAAGACTGGTCCAGGTCCCTGCCAAGTGTATTCTGCAAAGGCCCCAGACATCTAGCCACTTTCCCGGCCAGAGGAAAGGGGGTATGCCCGGTGCAGAAGTGCTTTGCCTGAGCATCGGTAACAGACATCTTGGTTCTGGGACCACGCCAGGTGTATTCTGCACAGGTGAGAGTATGGACTACAGAATCCAAAAGCTTCTTGGAGAGGCGAGAGCCACAGAGCTTCTAAGACAGCCCCCTTTTCGGGCCCCAGACACCTGGCCACTGTCCCAGCCAGAAAAAAGGGGTCCACCCGGTACGGGAGCGCTTTGACTGAGCATCAGTAGCAGATATCTTGGTTCCGGGACCCAGCCGAGATTATTCTGCACAGATCCCAGATATCTGGCCACTTTCCCAGCCAGAGGAGAGGGGTGTGCCCAGTGCAGGAGTGCTTTGCCTGAGCATCAGCTGCAGACATCTTGGTTCCAGGACTCCTCCGAGAGTTTTCTGGACATGTGAGAGTGTAGAATACAGAAGCTAACACCTTCTGGGAAAGGCCAAAGCAACTCAGCTTCAGGACAGGTCCTGTTTTGGGCCTTCGTCTTCGGCCAGGAGGGAGGTCTTAAGAACATATATCTGTGCACCTTTCCCGTGAGAGGAGAGCTTGACTGCAGAGAGTGCTCTGACCACTGAAACTCAGAGGAGAGATCTAGTCTCCCATGTCTGCTGATAGAGGCTAACAGAATCACCTGAAGAACAAGCTCTAACCAGAGACAACTATCACAACTAGCTCCAGAGATTTCTAGATGGTGAAAGGCAAATGTAAGAATTGTACTAACAGAAATCAAGACCACTCACCATCATCAGAACACAGCACTCCCACCCCACCTAGTCCTGGGTACCCCAACACCACCGAAAAGCTAGAACCGGATTTAAAAGCATATCTCATGAAGATGGTAGAGGACATCAAGAAGGACTTTAGTAATTCACTTAAAGAAATACAGGAGAACACTGCTAAAGAGTTACAAGTCCTTAAATAAAAACAGGAAAACACAACCAAACAGGTAGAAGTCCTTAAAGAAAAACAGGAAAACACATCCGAACAGGTGATGGAAATGAACAAAACCATACTAGATCTAAAAAGGGAAATAGACACAATAAAGAAACCCAAAGTGAGGCAACGCTGGAGATAGAAACCCTAGGAAAGATATCTGGAACCATAGACGCAAGCATCAGCAACAGAATAAAAGAGATGGAAGAGAGAATGTCAGGTGTAGAAGATTCCATAGAGAACATCAGCAAAACAATCAAAGAAAATGCAAAATGCAAAAGGATCCTAACTCAAAACATCCAGGATATCCAGGACACAATGAGAAGACCAAACCAAGGATAATAGGAGTGGATGAGAATGAAGATTTTCAAATTAAAGGGGCAGCAAATATCTTCAACATAATTATAGAAGAAAACGTCCCAAACCTAAAGAAAGAGATGCCCATGAACATAAAAGAAGCCTACAGAACTCCAAATAGACTTGACCAGAAAAGAAACGTTCAGCATCTCGACTTTACCTTTTCATATGGCTTGCTAGAAATTAAAAATGAAATCCCAACTGAAAGGCCTGATGATCTGAGTAATATTCTGCCAAAGAATTTCACCTTTGCATTGTTTTTATTGTTTGGTTGTTGGATTTTTATTTATTTGTTTGGTGTGTGTTTTGTTTTGTTTCATTTTTGTTTTTATTTTCGTTCTGAGAAAGTCTTCGGTTTCTGACTTGACATCATCCATGGTGGTTATTTTTCATGTTCCAACCTTTCCCTTGGTTATCTTTAAGCTGTGCTTCTTATCATAATTATTGCCAGACTCTTTGAGGAAGCACACTGGATAGCACACCAATTTTCACTTTATGAAAACCCACAGTTAGAGGAGGACTATATTTATGCAAACAAAGCTGGAATTTGACAGGGTTAAATGACATGTGTTGAAACCAATGGCAATCATGAATTATAGATTCTTTGGAAAGTAAGAGGACAACATAGATCTTGGGCATGCTTACAAAGTTGTGATAAAACAAACCTGATATCTCCCAGTCATATTTTAAAGGTTTTTAAAATTTACCAGCACTTCTGATTATAAGGAATTTCATAGATTAAATGCAGTAAAACAGGATGAAATAGATGAGGTAATTTTACTTTTGAAATATGTGTAGACAGAATATTGGACACAGGTACGTATAAAATTTTCTTACAAATTAGAGGACACTTTAATTGTTCATGGCACATAGATCTTCAGTTCTTCAAAAAAATCCTTTTCAGTACCTTCCATGGTCCCACCACACCCTGTACATCTTCTGCATAGGGTATAACACTATCCATAGAAAGCTAGATCCTTCAAAAACAGTCATCAAAAAAAACAAAACAAAACAAAACAAAACAAAAACAAAAAACAAACAAAAAAACATTCCTTAAGGTGTGGCCACAGGCCAATGTGATGGATGAAGTTCTTTATCTGAGATTCTATCTTCCCATGTTGATTTAAGTTCAAAAAAAAAATCTAAGAAGGACCACTATATATCCATATCATCAATATTGATTGCCTCACTGTATGAAACATACATGCTATGGAGTGATTTTAGATGTCAACTACTGGATGAATGGCTTAGAAATGAGAGAGAGAGAGAGAGAGAGAGAGAGAGAGAGAGAGAGAGAGAGAGAGAGAGAGAGAGAGAGAGAGAGAGAGAGGGATATTAATATATTTCTCATCTATGTGTATTAGTGCAGGGCTTTGTTTTAAATAAATGGATGGAACGGTAAAATACAATATATTAGGTTAGACAAGTAAAATTCAAAATGACAATTGTGAACATATAAATTTAATAAGGGACATTAAAAAATAGGAGGTATTTTGGAAGAGTAAGTGCAGCAGCAGGGGGGAGATTTGATAGCAATGGAGGATAGTGGGGAGGATGAAGATGGTAAAAGGACACTATAAAGCTATAAACCTGTGCAAAGGGTCACAGAAAAGGCCTGCGACTTGTACACTTAAAAAACAATGGTATAAAGTAACAGAGTCCAAATAATATTTTGATTAATTTGCGGATTTTAGCTTCAAGACACTATAAAATGTATTTGTATTTTGCTACTCACGTGTGGTTCTTGCTATTTTAAACTTGATATGGGTGACAGGATATGGTAATGTGCTTCAATGTTTGTGTATCATTTATCATCAAATGCACATGTCACTCAGTGAGCTGCAAGGCTATCACAGGGAAGGAGGTATCTAAAGTTCTTAAGTGTACATGACGTAGGGAGAATAATGCCCCCACACTACTATAGATGTTGAAATAATCACATGTGTTTCCCCAAAATAACTTTCTGAAAATTAATCCCCAGGTGTGAATATATTTGGAAGAAATTGAATGGGTCAGGAGGGATATGACCTACATATAAAAATAATTTAATAATGCTGTTATAGAAAAGGTTTAATTATGAAAGGGAGTTTGGTTCCCTCTTTTCTCTTTCTAGCACATTGGATCCCGCTGTGATGAAATCATCTCACAAGAATTCACTCAATTGCTGATGGTGTGTTCATCATTGAATATACAGACTCCTGAAATAAGTCATACAAAATATGCTTCATTATATACTAGACAATTAGTGTCATTCTGTTTGGCAATACAACATGCATGATTATGCCTCAGAATCATGAGCAACTTGGCCATATGGGAAATATAATTAGTGTATTTCTGCTGACTGAAGATCAGATGGGTTGAGTGTTATCATGTGTGCTGTTGATGAGAGGAAGCAGCATAGATGGTGAGTATAGATCAGAGAGGAACATCCAAGGAGGACACTATGTAAGGAACCCTAGGAAGAGCACCATCACTGCTTTTAGCTAGTAGACATATTTTTAGAATCCCCACTTTCTAGGGTGGAAAAGAAAACTGTATTACTCTAATTTACTAAGTATGGTCATTTGATACATCAGTGATCATCACCAAGGTGAACAGGTGTTGACAGAAGTTTGGGGACTCAGAAGAAGCCTGTTCTGGGAAAACCCATTGCCTTCAAAGTACGGAGATTTCTGACCAGCAACACAGGATGAACAGTCTACATTGGCTGCAGTAGCCCCATTGTGTCCAAATTAGTGCTTTTCACACCATGGAATTTGACTCCTTTGAGTGTTCAAACAACCCTTTCACAACTGTCACATATCATATATCTTGTTTATAAGATATATACTTTACAATTCATGACTACAGCAAAATTATATTTATGAAGTTGCAATGAAATAAAATTATTGTTGTAGAGCTGTATATTAAAGATTCACAACATTTTGAAGATTGAGGACCACTAGTCCTGACTTCTCTAAAGCATGCCTGTCACTATGGGCTGGAGGAATAATCCTCTTTATTCAATTAGGCAAACGCAGAAAAATCAAAGCATTACCCAATAGTTATGAAAGTTAAACATCTATTGTACCACAGTCTATAAGGAGGGCATGCTGGCATCTTAGACAAATGAGATCAAATGAAAATCTCTGTGACCAAATGAGAAGCAGAGGAGAATAACCAGTACCCTAGTGGTGACATAAGTGGGTATTAGCCCAGACACTTAGAATACCCAAGATACAAGATACAATCTTCCAAACATATGAAACTTAAGGGTATTGAAGACCAAAATGCTGACACTGTGCCCCTTCTTAGAATTGGGAACAAAACACCCATGGAAGGAGTTACAGAGACAACCTTTGGAGCTGAGACAAAAGGATGGACCATGTAGAGACTGCCATTCCTAGGGATCCATCCCATAATCAGCCTCCAAACACTGACACCATTGCATACACTGGCAAGATTTTGCTGGAAGGACCCAGATTTAGCTGTCTCTTGTGAGGCTATGCCATGGCCTAGCAAACACAGAAGTGGATGCTCACAGTCAGCTATTGGATGAATCACAGGGACCGAAATGGAGGAGGTAGAGAAGGTTCCCAAGGAGCTAAAGGGGTCTGCAATCCCATAAGTGGAACAACAATATGAACTAAAGAATCCCCGCAGAGCTCATTTTTCTAGCAACTTATCAGTGCTCGTATTTCTGGCTGCATTTGTATCAGAAGACGGACTAGTTGAACATCATTGGAAAGAGAGGCCCATCAGTTTTGCAAACTTTATATGTCTTAATTCAGGGGTATGCCAGGGTCAAGATATGGTGGTGGTGATGGGGGTGTGGTTGAGGTCGGTATGGGGACTTTTGGGATAGTATTGGAAATGTAAATGAAAAAATACCTAATTAAAAAAAAAGAGGAAACCATTGTCAGAACCACCAGCAAGAATTTTAAATAACTGCTCTAAAGTCTGGATTTAGGATTCCTCGAGAATCTTCCAAAACAAAAGGAAATGCAGAATCTTGCTGAAATAATTGGAGAAACAAGAGAAAAGCAAAGGAGAATTCATCACATAAAAACAGACAGAAGAAGTAGGAGTTAAAGACATATTTGTGCAAGATGAATAGTGAAGTAGAGATTAGAGCAAGCAGAAAGGACTGAGGAGATAGCTCACTGCTTAGGCCTACTGATTGCTTTTGCACAGGACAAGGGTTCAATTTCTAACACCCACATGGTTGTTCACAACCACCTGCAATTCTAGTTCTAGACGATCTGATGACCTCTTTGGACAACACACACACACACACACACACACACACACACACACAAACACACACATCACACACATACACTCACCCACAGAGAAAAAAAAAAACTTTTAGAAAACAATTATACAAACAAAAAGGAGTCAAGTATAGTTTTATTCCTTTTTTACAACAGCACTCAGAAGCAGGCTAAACTCTGTAAGTTGAATGCCTGCCTAACTGATAGGTGTGTTTTCAGAATTTTATTATTCTTTTCTTTTTTTCGGGGGGGGGAGATTTTAGGACTATTTCAGTATTTGTTTAAAGATTCTAGATTATTTTTTCTGATTTACTTTTTCTAATGTTTTAGGCTTTTTTTCAGGCTTTTTAGTATTTTACAGTTTTCAGGTTTGTTTTTTTTGGGGGGGAGGCGAGCAGGCAGGAGGGTAAAGCCCTTTGGGTTATTTAGAGTTTTAGGGTTTTAATGGTTTTAAATTATGGAGGTTATTTTGTCCTTAAAGTTTTTTTTTTTTTTTTTTTTTTTGGGTAGGGTTGAGGTTATTTATTTATTTATTTATTTATTTATTTATTTGTTTGTTTGTTTGATTGTTTGTTTGTTTGTTTTGGATCTTGATTTCTTTTAGAAATTTAAGGTATTTTAGGGTTTTAGGGCTTTTTAGGTTTTATAAATAATTTTAGGATAATTGTAGTTTTTTGTGTGTTTTTGTTCTTCTTGTTTTGTTTTGTTTTGTTTTTGTTTCTTTTTACACTTTTAGTGTTTTATAGGGTTTTAGGATTTTGTAATAGGTTTTTGTGTTCTTGTGTGTGTGTGTGTTTTTTTTTTTTTTTTTGAGTTTAGGATTATTTTTATGTCTTAGGATTTTAGTTAATGTTTTTGAGTTTTGTAGGTATTTTTTTGGCGGGGTGGGGTTAGGATTGTTTTTAATGTATCAGGATTTTAGTTAGGGTTTCAGGGCATTGTAGTTTTTTTGTTGTAGTTTGTTTGTTTGTTTATTTTTGTTTTGCTTTTTTTAAGCGGGTTTTCAAGTTTTTTTTTTGAGTTTCAGAGATTTGATGTGTGAGATTTGATGTGTTTTTATAACTTTTTAAAGGAACTTTTTTTAAGTGTTTTAGAGATCTTTTGGTTCTTTTTAAAGTTATTGAGATTGTTTTAGAATTTTAGGGTTTTTCTTTATTTTTTAGTTTTTTTTTTAATTGAATTAAGGAATTTTTAAAGATTGTTTTAAGTCTTTTTGTTTGTTTGTTTTATTTTGTTTTTAATAATGTTCGTAAAATGAGTTTCTTTTCCAGTGTCTTTGGCAATTTTTTAAGGCAGTAGAATTTGTAGTTGTTGGGGTGGTGGTTTTGTACCTTTTCATTTTCATTTCCTTTTTTTTTAATTGTTTTTTTATTGTCTCATTAGGGATCTAGACTTGTAGTTTTTGGATTTTTTTTAGGGTTTTATAATTATTTTAGTGTCTATTTAGAGTTCTTGTGTTTTCTTATTTATAGAATTTTAGGGTTTTAAAAATGTTTATTAAGAATTTAAAAAATAGCTTTTTTGGGTCATTTAGAGTTTGTTTAATAATTTTAGGGTTTTTTAGGGTTTTAGGTTTTGCTTTTATTATTTTAGGATTTTTTTGTTTTAGTTTTGTTTTGGTGTTTTTTTTACAGTTTTTCAATGATTTTAAGGTTGTTCTCAGTGTATTTGGCGAGATTATTTTTTTAAGACTTAGTGTGGTGTTGTTGTTCTTCGCTTGTTTGTTTGTTTGTTTATGGTAATGATTTTATGTTTTTCTGGGTCTTTGTAGAGATCTAGAATTTTTTTGTTGATTTTTTTTGTTTGTTTGTTTTTCTTTAGGGTTTTAGGTTCTTTTAGTTTTCTTTTTTCAAAAATTTTATGTTTTTTTGTTTGCTTTTTTGTTTGTTTGTTTGTTTTCTTTTGTTTTGTTTGTAGGGTTTTTGTTGTTTATTTAAAGCTTCAAGTTTATTTTCTTTTCTCTTCTTTTTTCATTTTTCTTTTTTAGAGTTGTTAGGGTCTTTAAGGTTTTGTCTCTAAGGACATAGAAACTGAACCTATTGCTTTAGATTATTAATAAAATGTATTCCATTCTGAAAACAAGAAACACTATAAAGTCAAGTTTGTTCATTTGTGTGTATGTCCCCAGGAGCTATAGATTGTGTTTGCCTAATGCAGAGCTCTAGAATATGACCTGGTCATACAGATTTAATTGTCACATCATGAAAGTTCAAGAACTATACTATAAAGCTATATCTATGTATCCTAGTTTATTCATCTTTCAAACAAATATAGTAGAAATGTCACAGAGGGCAGAATTTATTGATCATGATTTCGAAAAAGGACCTCAAAAGTCATTAAATCAAGTATCTTATACTACCCAAACTCTGCCCATCTAATCAGTTCAATCCTGTAAGAATAATTGCACATGTGTTTTGGTTAATTCTTATTAAATTCTCCAGTAAAAAAGGCCTTTATTAGCCCCCCTTCCAGCTTAGTGAAAAACTCCATTCCCTCTCCTTCTGAAAGCAAAAGCATTTTTCTTTCACAGACTATGTTAATTTTCCAAAATTTGCCTCTGGATGGTTTCCATTTCCATAGTTGTGTTTGCCATGACTCAATATTTCATTTCTATTCAGAAAACTCCTCTCATATACTACATGTTAATACACAAATTCTCATTTGTGAGTCATGCCAATAAAGTGGGATGAGCTTGGGGGATACAGAAGAGGGAAAGACACAAGATCAACAGAAGTATCATTAAGCTGGATACTACTCTAGAATACTGCATGCTATTCATGTATCCTGGGGATCCAGAAATTCATCTAGACTGGACCCTAGTTATCCATTGGAAGAATGTGGTCTGAAGCTTAGCCTATTAACTGGCAGCTCCCATAGCTTTGAACTGATCCAATGATTGTTATTTTCCACACACCAACCAGTAGTATCCAAGCTTCATTCCCTGACACAGGCAAAAGACCTGAAAAAGGAAAGAAAGCACTGTACTGTGTGCTAGGGTAGTGCTCCTAGAAGGTATTGGCAAACTGCACTGAATCTATTACCACAACTGCAAAGGTATGTGGCACAGGCAATCCAAGGATCACCATGCTTCCCATTTTATCTCTCCAGTCTATATATCCACTCCCAACTCTACCATCTATGCTCCTAATCCTAGGGATCATTTAGAGGTCTCATAAATATCACCATGTATAACCGCAGACGATGAGAGAAGTTTGAAGCACATTGATAGATTTTAAGTCTGACAGTTGTTGATGTCATCAAAACAATTTTCTGAGGTGTGTTGTGCTTTTGTCAAACGATGGGGCTAGAATGGCCCTGCCAAGATCTGAAGCATTAAAAATAGTTGTTTTTTTTTGTTTGTTTGTTTTTTGTTTGTTTGTTTTTCTATTATTATATTGGAACATGCCATCATCAATTGCACTGCCTCAGTCTAAAATAAGAGGTGATTCTTACAGTTATTTGCTGCCATCTCTAAAGTCTGGGCAAGGCAACTCCTGTGATTCTCCAAGCCTTGCTTATTACCAGTTCTAGGCTATATGCTGTCAGGATAATGTTCTAAACAGGGAATTCTATGGATATCAAGATTTCAATAGTTTTCACTTCAAAAATATAGTAAAAAATTTCCAATTGTACATTTATTTTAGTATTTGTGGTCAACATTTTCCTACTGAAGTGACAGAAATATTTACTATTTTTATATCTTTATACTAACATTATATTTCTGTTTAATTTGTAGAGGACATGTTTATTTGAGACAGTCCTACATTACTCATGCTGAACTCATACTCACTATGTAGCTATGGACAGTCAAAGGCCTTGATCCTTCTGCATTCAACTGCTAAGTGTTGGGATTACAGATTACAGTACCATAGCTATTAAAAGATTTTCTATGACTGATAAAAGAGGTGAGGATTTGACTTAAGGATTTCGGTATTTTTCTAATTGTAGTCATAGTTTATATTGAATAGTCATTATGTGAAAGGTAACAGAGATTCTGGTCTTTCAGATTTCTACTCATTAGTAGATCAGTTAATACATTTAAATATCTGCTAAAAATGTCATTCCATACAGGAGAACAGTAGTTTAAGATCTTGCCTAGGGTGGTTTCTGATTTTTAAAAGATTCAGTAAATAGGAGTAGATTTATGAGTTTAACATGAATGAGCATGTCTTATCTAATTTGCCAATGTTATACATAATACTACAAAACATAAATTTTAAGTTTTTAGAATTATTTTCCTCAAAACATATATATTTTTGACCAAATGAGCTAGAATTACTCATAACAAATATTTAATATTATAAAAAGCCTAAATTTTTGTTGAAATAAAATGAAACTTATTCTGTTGAATTTATTGTAGTCTGTTATTTTGATAAGTATTTCTGAGGTTTTTAGAGATCTAAAGACAAAATATTCAGTGTACTTTTTAATGATAATTTCCAAGTAAGGTAGTATACTGAGACTAGGCTGGTAAGCGCAATGCCCACACTACAAAGAGGTTCTAGCTTTTGGTCTGTAAATGACTATAGTGTTTTTTGCCATGCTATGAAAGGTTTAAAAATGGCCTTCATTTGCAGTATTTATTTAATTTTTATCTGTAGTCCCTATCTCTTTCCTGAACTGACTCATAATGGCAGCACCCTCCACGTTGTTCACAGGCAGGAAATGATCTCGTGTTCATTTCAAATTGAATACCCCCCCAAACAATTAACCAACCAAATTAAAAAAGAAATGGTTAATATGGGAATTGCCTCAGATCTTACTTGGAAACCATTTGATGACTACAGTGATTGTTATATTAATGGGGAGATGATCTAAAATAGTTTGGTGATATTCTTCCACAGGAGTGTTTTGCCAGGGTTGTTAGGAAAGTTGTTTCCATACACTTTTTTTTTTTTTTTTTACTAAATAGGGACTAAGTTTAGGATTGTAAAAACTAATTTGCTAGTTTGAGTTGGTTTTCTAAAATAAATGACAGAGTCCAGATGACAACAGTAAGTAATCTTTGTCTATCTTTCAACTATACCTGAGGCTGACATATTGTAAAAACTGGTAATCCTCTCTTCATCTCTCAGCAAATGTCTGCCTCTTGGAAATTTATGATCTCGTCTCCATTAAAATTCTTAGTGGTATTCATTGGTATAGTATGTAACCATACCTCTCTGATTTACAATTCAATAGGACTAAAACAGAACCAAGGATAGTTAGATAATGAGACTTAATATAGTTTCATGTGTCAAACACAAGGCCGGTTTCTCCATTCTTAATTAATACATAGGTATATGAGGTTATTTATAAAGTTATTTATTATACCAACCACTGTTTTTTCTTGTTCTTTATTGAATTTCTGTACACCCACATCCAACTTCTGAAACATATTTTTATACTGCTCATATAATTTGTTGTTGATCATGTCCCTGTAAAGTAATGAAAGCAGTCAAATTTATACAAATAGGAAAAGAACTCTCAAAAAAATTAAATTGTTCTTTTCATACTATAAAAAGAAAAATAGCAGTAAAAAATCATCAAATGGGAAGTTATTACAGATTTTTTTCCTAAGAGATTATCAGAGAAGTTTTATTTCATGTTTTAGATTTTCAAAATTAAAGTTTACAGACAGATAAATAGATAGATAGATAGATAGATAGATAGATAGATAGATAGATAGATAGATAGATAATCTTTTTTAGAAAATTAATTGTATTTCAAAGTAGGGTTTTATTCTGTTCTACCAAATAGAAGGTCTAATTTTTTTCCCTATATTGACTCAGTTAAGACTTAATGTAAAACATAATTTAATTAAAATATACAAATTGCCTGCCTGTATATGTAACTGATTCTTTTCCATACTGTTAAACATAATAAACCATAAAGTACATTTTTAAATCTTTGTGGAAAACTTCTGAATTTCCACAACAAATGTAAAACAAAATTTAAAATCTTATTAACATTTACTTAAAGTAGAAAATACCTTTCTGTTACTCGCACCAAGCAAGTTAAAGATCTGTGTGACAAGAACTTCAAGTCTCTGAAGAAAGAAATTGAAAATCTCAGAAGATGGAAAGACCTCCCATGCTCATAGATTGGCACGATTAATTCAGTAAAAAATGGTCATCTTGCTAAAAGCAATCTATACATTCAGTGAAATCTCAATCAAAATTCAAACTCCATTATTCATAAAGATAGAAAGAACAATTTACAAAATCATCTGGAATAAAAAAAAATCCAGGATACGAAAAAACTATTCTCAACAATAAAAGAACTTCAGGGGGAATCATCCTCGACCTCAAGCTGTAGAATAGAGCAATAGAGATAAAAATATATGCTAATGACAAAAAGACAATGACTTCATTAAATACACAGGCAAATGGAAGGATATAAAATATATCATCCTGTGTGAGGTAACCCATTCCCAAAATTACAAACATGGCACACACTCACTATTGAAGGGATATTATTCTAAAAATTCAGAATATCCAAAATGTAATTCACAGACCACATGAAGGTCAAGCAGAAAGAAGATGAGAGTGTGGGTGTTTCAATCCCTCTTAGAATGGGGAACACAATACTCCTTGGAAAAAATATGGAGACAAAGTGCAGAGCAGAGACTGAAGAAATAACTATCCATTGTCTGCCCAACCTGTGGATCCATCCCATATACAGACACCAAACCCAGTCACTGTTGTGGATACCAACACGTGTTTGCTGACAGGAGCCAAATATGTCTATCTCCTGAGAAGCTCAGCCATTTCTTGGCAAGAAAAGAGGCTGATGCTCACAGACAACTATCAGACTGATCATGGCATCCCCAGTAGACGAGTTACAGGAAGAACTGAAGGAGCTGAATGGGTTTGCAACCTTATAGGAAGAACAACAATATGAACCAACCAGACAGTCCAGAGCACCCAGGGACTAAGCACCAACCCATGGTTCCAGCTGCATATATAGCAGAGTATGACCTTGTCAGACATCAGTGGGAGGAGAGGTTCTTGATCCTGTGAAGGGTTGATTCCCCAGTGTAAGCATGTACCAGGGTGGGGAGGGTAAAATGGGTGGATAGAGGAAGGCCCTCGTAGAAACACAGAGAGGGTAAATGGAATAGGGATTATCTGGGGTGAAACAAAGAAAGGACTAATATTTGAAATGTAAAGAAAGATAATATCTAGTAAAAATAAATAAATAAATAAAATAAAAATAGTTACAAAACACCACATATAAAAAGTATAATTCACTATGATGTCATACAGTATATTAACTAATATTTCCTAATATAGAAACTATGCTAATACTATATAGTTTTAAAAAATTATATATCCAAAAATGTACCTTCAAATTTTCCCAGAAGATTTTGTACTGGAAATCTATAAAGAAATTAAAGTTTTAAAAAGTAAGAATGCAGATGTTAGAGTTTGATGGCTCATCTTTTGACCTACAGGCATGACAATGAGAGTTTGACCCACCACTATACCCTCCAAGAAAACCATTAAAATTAAAGATTAATCATATAGAATTATTGTTTGGAATATACATCATATGCAAAATATTAATATAGATTACTTGCTATAAAATCAATTATACTTTCATTGAAATACTTACACTAAGAAGTAAATAATAATAAGTTTGAACATATTACAGTGTATATCCAATCACTTCTTCAGAATTTGCATTCTAATTATCATTAGTTACTGGAGATTCTGTTCTTGGTTGGTAATACAACACGATATATAAATTTTTTTTTTGCAAATGTTAATGAAATACTTTTCGCCTGACTGGATCCTTCTGCACACGTTTATTGGGAGAGCATTGATCGCACAGGTGAAAGAAGAACAACGAACAAGGAAAATGATGCTGCTTATATACCCCTCTATGTGATGTGTCAGCTCCTGATTAGCTGCTCACTCATCACCCCACTACTACGCCCCAGGATGGGCAGTGACTTGGCACAAATTTACTCTTGCATCTGCGCACATTACTTGTTTACCAGTTAGGTACAGAGGAGCTCATGATGGCAATTGCTCACGGCTCCCCACACCTAGGGACTAATTGTGTTACTGCACAACAATCTCTTGACTGGACAAAGACAGCTGTAGCAACACATGGGGTCAATCTGGTGCTACAACCCCCCAATAATAATTACCAGGTCATAGAAACTGGAATAGTCCAGGTATGATTGCAGAGGTGTCTATGAGAAGTAGGCATATCTCCTATATATTTCCCTAACCCTGAAATTTCGGCTAAGGTGAGCCTATTTTTATACTACCCCCAGGGTCTAGGGCTTGCAACTGAAGTCACAGCAATTGATCCATCTAGTGCTTCTCCTTCATAGTATGTGGGCCCAGCTGTTTGTGATATTGGTTGCTGAGAAAGAGTCAGAAAATCTCCCCAGCAACCATATCCCGGCTAATCCAGAGTTGCTACACCTGCACCAGACTCTTTCCTTATACCCCTCACATACCCATATCCTTAGAATAGACATTTTTTTAGATCTGGAAATCCCCGACTCCCCACCTTCTCCTTTCCCCGTGATGGCCTATAAAATCTGGAACCTCTTTCCCCTCGTGGTCGACTCCTCTACCCCTATATGGGATCTGAGTTGTCCCCAGAGCTCTGACTTTCCCCCGTATAAAGCCTCATGTGGTTTACATCAATCTTGGTCTGTCGTGAGTTCTTGGGTGTCTGATAAAATCCAGAGGCCTGAGCAAGGGGCTCTTCTCGGAGTCTTTTATTTTGGGGCTTGCCTTGGATCAGCATGACCACCCACATCTCCAAAAACCCACTTGGCGGTGAAATTTTTTGTCTAAAAATATTTCTGTGAGCCGGCGAGTTTTAGTCCTGAAACTTGCAGTAACTACGTTTTGTGAGAAACAGTGACTTTGCCTTGGGGTTAGGCACTGAGTGTGAACAGCAGACATGCTGGAATCAATGGCTGCTGCTTGCTCTGAGGGACACTGTGAGTGAGGGCGATGACTCCAAGATTCCGTCTGGAGCAGGTATTGCACTTTCCTGACCTTCTGCATTTCTGAGTTGATTTTGTTTGTACGTTAGAAGATGGGCATTTGTCAGTGTGTATTTGTTTTTTGTGTCTGTTTTCAGGTATTTGTCAGTGGTTGTGTGTGTTTTGTGTCTGTTTTCCATGATATTGGACAGACTGTAATGCCCCCCCCCCCGAAGTTTGACTTTAGGCCACTGGACTGAAATTGGATCAAGACCCATAATTTTTTAGTAGAAATTAAGAAGGGACCTAGGCAGACTTTCTTGAGCCTCCGAATGCCCTACTTTTAATGTAAAATGGTCACTAAAGGGGACTTTTGTTTTGAAGCTTATCGTTGAAGTTAAAGCCATTGTTTTTCAGAGCGGACCTGGATCCTACTCGGATCAACAGCCTTTCAGAATCAACCACCATAAATCAAACCATGGATTCCCGCATGCCTCTCAGAGCTCTCCCCCAGCTGTTCCCATGCACGAGGGTGGGTCAGCACAGTGCCCTCGCTTTCTGCCCTAAGAAGCAGTAAGCACAGTGGTTATGGTGGCAGCAGTGGTGATAGTGCAGACCCTGCCTGAACCAGTGCGATTTCTGAGCTGGCGGTGAAAAGGCATGCAGGCCTACTGCTCAAGCCGCTCCCACTCCCCAGGTCCCTGCACCCGGCTCTAAGTTTGCTAAAGGCACAGTCTGAGGACCGAGTACCTGCAGCTGGGTCCCAGAGCCGACAAGCCCAGAGTCCCCAGCAGATGAAGCACCTGACACCACTTTTGCCTTTTCCTTTACTAGCTGTGGGCAACCCACACACAGACAGGCAGTCTCTGCAGACCCTTCAATATTGGCCTTTCTCGTCGGCTGATCTGTACAATTGGAATGCTGCATTCCCTCTTGACCGGCCAGATTAGAACTACAACATGGCTCAAGATAGGCTGAGGTTGACAGTTTACCGGCCAGGATCTAGTCTTAAAGGGAGCAATGAGAAAACCCACCAATTTGTCTAAGGTAAGAGAAGTGATGCAGGGCACTACAGAGCCCCCATCTGTTTTTCTAGAAAGATTGATAGAAGCATATAGATACTATACTCCTTTTAACCTTACCTCTGATGGTCAACAAGTCGCGGTTGCTATGGCTTTTGAAGATTACATGTCATGGCTTTACAAGATTTAGTTAAGGAGGCAGAAAAGGTATATCACAAGAGAAAAACAGAGGAAGAGAAGAGAGAGAGGGAAAAGTGAGAAGAAGAAGAGAGGGAGAATAAGAGGGAAAGAAGACAGGAGAGGAATTTAAGCAGAATTATGGCCCCAGTAGTAGGGGAACGTAAAGGGAGAAACAAGCCAGATAATAGACAGACAGGTTACCTGGGCAACAATGAACCCAGACCTGAAGGAAGAAGGTATGCCCAGAAGATTTTAGAGAAGGACCAATGTGCCTATTGCAATGAAAAAGGACATTGGGTACAGGAATGCCCAAAGAATGGAAGCGTCCCTAAGGACCTACCTCTGAAAAATGATGAATAGGGGCGGGGGCACCCCGAGCCTAGGGTAAACCTGATGGTGGAGGGGACCCTCATGGACTTTTTAATTGACACAGGGGCAGAGCATTGTTTGTTGAAATATCCACTGGGAAAATTAAAAAATAAAAGAACCATAGTGATTGGAGCCACCGGTCAGAAACAATACCCCTGGACCACTGCACGCACAGTAGATCTGGGTAAAGGCCAAGTGAGTCATTCCTTCTTGGTCATTCCTGAGTGTCCCACACCGCTTCTAGGAAGAGATCTTCTGACTAAATAGTTGCTTACATTAGATTTATCCAAGAAGGGCAGAGAGTAAGTTGGGAATCTCACACCTCCGTAGTCTTAGCCCTGCAGCTTGAGGAAGAATACTGATTCCACAAAGGCATAAAGCAAACGGAGGTGCTAGACCTAAAAATTGGTTGAGTGCTTTCCCTAGAGCATGGGCAGAGACTGGAGGAATGGGAATGGCTGTCAGAGTCCTGTGGTTGTGGGACTGAAAAGCGGTGCAACCCCTATAGGAGTGCAACAATACCCGATGAGCTGTGGAGTAAGAGATTGAATCAGGCCACATATTCAGAGACTATTACAATTAGGTATTTTGGTACCTTTCCAGTCACCCTGGAATACTCCTCTACTGCTGGCAAAGAAACCTGGCACCAGTGACTATCGATCAGCCCAAGACCTGAGAGAGGTCAATAAGAGGGTTCAAGACTTTTACCCAGCTGTTTCTAATCTCTATAACCTCCTCAGCTCACCCCCTCCAAAGCAAAAATGATACACAGTACTTGATTTAAAAATGCTTTCTTTTGCCTGAAGTTACATCCCTCCAGCCAGCCCATATTCGCCTTTGAGTGGAGAGATCTTGACATGGGACAAATGGGACAATTGACCTTGAAGCGGTTACCCCAGGGGTTCAAAAACTCCCCCACCCTTTTTTCATAAGTCTCTACATCGAGATTTAGCCTCCTTCTGAGCTGAAAACTGCCAGATAACTCTGCTTTAGTGTGCTGATGACTTGCTCCTTGCTGCAGCCAGGGAGAGAGAATTCTGGCAGGGGACCAAGAGATTGCTAGCCGAATTGGGTGAGTTGGGTTAATGGGCTTCTGCTAAAAAAAGCCCAGCTATGTCACATAGAAGTAGTCTACTTGGGATATACTCTCCAGGATTTAAAACAGTGGCTGACAGAGGCTAGAAAAAGGACTGTGACTCAAATACCAACACTGGCTACTCCAAGACAGGTGAGAGAATTCTTAGGCACTGCTGGGTTCTGCAGACTTTGGAAACCTGGGTTTGCAACACTGGCCACCCTCCTGTACCCCTTGACCAAGAAAAGTGGAGAATTCAGATGGACATCAGAACATCAGAAAGCCTTTGAAAATATAATGGAGGCCCTGCTGACTGTTCCAGCCTTGGCACTGCCAGATCTAACCAAACCCTGCATCCTCTATGTTGATGAGAGGGCTTGGGGGCCAGAGGAGTTCTTACTCAGGCTCTTGGGCCCTGGAAGAGGCTGGTAGCATATTTGTCTAAGGAGCTGGACCCAGTTGCCAGGAGATGGCCCACATTTTTAAAGTCTGTTGCTGCAGTAGCACTACTCATTTAGGATGCTGACAAATTAACTCTGGGACAGCAAATAACTGTGGAAGCCCCTCACTCTCTTGAAAGCACTATTTGTCAGCCCCCAGACCTCTGGATTGCAAATGCCTGGATGACTCACTACCAGAGTCTGCTCCTGACTGAAGGGGTCATGTTTGCTCCTCTTGCTATTCTCAATCCTGCCACCTTTCTGCCTGAAACGGACATCTCCTCACCCGGACACTGCTGTGCAAACATTCTTGCAGAGGAAATTGGGATTCAAAGTGATCTACGTGACCAGCCATGGCCAGGTGTTCCAAGACAGAAGCAGTTTCCTAGTGTAAAGTAAGAGGATGGCAGGGGCTGCACTGGTAGATGGTAAGCGAGATGTGTGGGCTGGCGGCCTGCAGGAAGGTAAGTGAGCTCAAAAAGCTGAATTAATTGCCCTGACTCAGGCCCTTTAGATTGCTGAAGGGCAGTCCATCAATATTTACACGGATAGCAGGTATGTTTTTGCTACAGCCCATGTCCACGTTGCCATGTATAGGCAAAGAGGGTTGCTGACGTCAGCAGGCAAGGACATAAAAAATAAAGAGGAGATTCTGAGCCTCCTTGAGGCTATTCATCTGCCTGCCAAAGTGGCCATTATACATTTTCCTGGACATCAAAAAGGACACAATGCTGTGACAAGGGGTAAAAACATTGCTGATGTTAAAGCTAAACAGGCTGCACTTGTCCCTAAGATACTGCCCTTCAGACTCAATACTGCCCTTCAGGACGCAACAGATGGAACCTCTCCAGGCCCTAAGATACTGCCCTTCAGGACTCAATACTGCCCTTCAGGACTCAACAGATAAAACCTCTCCAGAAAGTTGCTCTCCCAGAACCACAAAAAGAAGGAGAAAGATTTTTGGAAAATATACAATACTGTCCCACCTGGGAGTCAAACACTTCAAACACTGGTAAAAGCTTCTACTTTTTATGTTTTAAGACTCACTGATGTTGCAGAAGCAATAGTTAAGAACTGTGTACCATGCGCCATGACTAATGCAGGACATTCAAGATATGCTCCAGGGAGAAGACTAGGAGGAGATCGCCCTGGAGCCTATTGGGAAGTCGATTTTATTGAAGTAAAGCCAGCTAAGTATGGTAATAAAAATATTTTAGTTTGTATAGACACGTTTTCAGGATGGGTGGAGGCCTACCCAACAACAACAACAACAACAAAAAAGAAAATTCCAATGCTGTGGTTAAGAAAATCCTAGAAGAAATTTTCCACGGTTTGGAATATCTAAGGTAATTGGGTCTGGCAAAGGACCCACCTTTGTTGCCCAGGTAAGTCAAGGACTGGCCATCCAACTAGGGGTTGATTGGAAATTACATTGTGTTTATAGACCCCAGAGTTCAGTCTAGGTAGAAAGGAAAAAAAAAAAAAGAAACTTGACTAAATTGACCTTAGATACCCACGGTGGGAATAACTGGACAGCTCTCCTTTCCTTTGCCTTGTTCCAAGTCAGGAACACACTGGGAACATTTAAGCTCACTCCATTTGTAATCCTGTATGGGGGAGGGGGTCTCCCCCGCTTACTGAAGTGAGACAGTGTTATATCCTTTAAAATTTAACCCTGGTTCTTCCTTGTTTACACTCATGAAAGCCCTAGAACTAGTAAGAAACACCACCTGAGAGCAGCTCAAGGAGGCCTACGAACAAAGAGATTTGGTGGTACCACACCAGCTCCAGGTGGGAGATGCAGTTCTAGTCTGACAACATCCAGCTGAGAATCAATAACCTTGTTAGAAAGGCCCTTGAATCATGCTGCTGACCACTCCCACTGCTATCAAAGTAGAAGGCATCTCTCCTTAGATTCATGCCTCTCATGTAAAGCGAGCTCCTGAAGAATAAATCCTCTTAGTTGACCACACTCATTTTTATTCTGATATAGCTTCAGGTCAGGGATGGTGATTTCTCCTGAAGTTCTTTTATTGTTAATTATTTCCACTATTCTAATTTTTTTGTTTTTGTTTTTCCAGATGAATTTAAGAACTGCTCTTTCCAAATCTTTGAAGATTTATGTTACAGTTTTGTTGAGGATTGTGGGTTTTTTTTTTTATAGATTACTTTTGGTTGGATTGTCATTTTTACTATGTTAATTCTACAAATCCAAAACATGGGAGATCTCTGTGTTTTCTCAATTCTTCTTCCATATCTTTCTTGAGAGACATAAAAATTTTTTCATACATATTTCACAGTACACTAATCAGAATGCCCAAGATCAAAAATTCATCAGTTGGAAAGGAGTAGAGAAAGAAAAACACTTCTCCATAATGTTGTTTGGATTTCAAAGTGGTAGATCCACTCTGGAAATCCATCTGGAGGTTCCAAGATAATTGGAAATATATCTACCTGAAAACCCAGAAAACCACTCTTGGTCATATACCCAAAAGATACCCTACTATGCCACAAGGGCATGTGCTCTATTATGTTTATAGAAGTCTTATTTATAATAACAAGACAGTGCAAACAACCCAGATGTCCCACAATGAAAGAGTATATACAGAAAATGTGTTCCATTTACACAATGGACTACTACTCTGCTATTAAAAATGAACATATCATGAATGTTGCTGGAAAATCCATGGAAGTAGAAAATATCATCGAGAGTGAGGTCAGCCAGATTCAAAAGGACATTCATGGTTTGTACTCACTAAAAGTTCATATTATTCAAAAAAGTACTGAATACTCTGGATGCAACCCACAGGACTCAAGAAGTTTAACAGTCCGAAGGGCCCAAGTGAGGATATTTCAAACCCACTTGGGAGCAAAAGAAAGCACTCACAGAGCAGGGGACAAAAGGGAGGGAGGAGATAGAGAGGCAAAATTGGGAAAATGATGAGGTATTGGGCAGGGAACATCACTGAATCTCTGATAGTCAGCAGACCTAATTGAAACAGGCATTCTCAGGAGGTAGAAGGTGGGGGAACCCCCAGAATGCACAGTAGATCTGGGATGTAAGAGACTCTCAAAACTCAAAGGGAGGGACCTTCCTATGCTCTACAGTATGGAGAGGGATCTTGTAGTTCCCACTTCCGGTGGATGGACAGGACATGAAATGGTGAGATGCAGTTGACAACTCACAGTCAAAAATCTGACCAAGGATTGTTCCTCTTTGAAGGGTAAAAATGGAGAAGATAATGAGAGAAAGGAGGTCCATTGACAGGCCCATATTGGGATCCAGTGCACAGTGAGGCTGGGAATCATGACACTCTCTATTGATGCTGTGGTGTGTATGCCAAAAGGAGCCTAGCAAGGCTGTCTGCTGAGAGACTTACCAATTACCTGAAAGAGTCAGATGTAGATACTAGCTGACCAATAGACAGAAGTTGGGGACCCCTGCAGTTGAATTAGGGAAAGGCTGGAAGAAACTGAAGAGAAGGACGACCTGTAAAAAGATCATAAGTCTCAATTACCCACGATAACAGAGACCTGTCAGACACTGAACAACCAACCAGGCAACGTATATCACCTGATGTGATAGGAGGCCCCGACACATATACATCAGATTACATACAGACATTCTGGTCTGTCCTGAATGAGAGAAGATGCAACTAATTCTTGAGAGACTTGAGGCCACAGAGAATAGGGAGGTGTAGTGGATTGAGAGTAGTTGTGAGGACATCCTCCTAGATATGGGAGGGAGGGGGGAGCAGGGGAAAGAGGTAAGTGATGGAGAACAGTTTGGTGTCAGACTAGGATAGGAATGAAATGTGAAGTTTTAAAATGATTTAAATAATAAAAAAAGAAAAGAAAAATTACTTCAGACCAAGTTCTCTTCTGAACATTGATGAAAAATCCTCAATAAAAGACTCATAAACTGAATCTAGGAACTAATCAAAAATATCATCCAAAATAATTGTGGTAGATTAGAAAGGAGATGGCTACAAGCAAAATTGGATGGATGAGCAGTTAGGCATTCCAAAGAGCAAATGGTGCTAGACTAACCTCCCTAAGCTATCTCCCTCTATTCTCTGGGACTGGTTGTTGCTAGTCTATTTCTGTTTGTCCTTATATATCAGATTGATATTCCCCAAGTGTTGTTCCTCCATGCCCAGAACCCTTATTTTTATTCTTACACCTGAGCAAGCTTCCTTTCATTTTCAGCTGATCTGCTCAGTTTTCAATATTAGAGAGCATCTCAGCAGAGCTTGCAGCTCTATAACCCTGCCACTCCCACTGCTGCTTTCCAACTAGCTGTTCTGGACCCATCACATGTTCACCTGCAACTTTACTCCAAGATGATTTGGCGGGAATCAGGTCCCTACCCCTGCTTCCTAAATGAGTTTTAGAAATAGTAAAATTGAGCTTTGTTCAGAATATTGTTTTAGCTACATCTTTCTCTTCTTGGCCTAGCTCCCTGTTCTCGTCCAGGTTTCCAAGATTCCTTTCCAGATTAGAACCCAGACATGTGAGTGGCTGGCCAGACACAACACATTTGAATTGGTACTTGTGTGTGAATTACACATCTACATGCTCAGAGGCTGTCAGGAGTATAATCTGTTTCACACTCAGCAAAACTGAGTCTAGGAGGCTAAAGGCAAGCTAATGGCTAACAGAAAGAAGGTATTGAAACAAAGTTGCAGAGTGTTGAGTCCTGAAACAATGAAAGGCAGAGATGACCATGCCTTAAGTGCTTCTCTCTCTGACAGGCAAATACCAAACAGAAGTCAATCTCTTTCTTGATCTCTTGAGGTTCTATGCCCCTTCAGGGTTCTCATTCTCTAAGCTCTGCATGCATGCCCGACATGACTAGGTCATGTTTTGTCTTCTGCTGATCAGAGGAAAGATTTGTCCTGCTTTAGAGCCAGGCCCCAGGAAGTTAGAACCCAATAAAAGCAGACCTAATGATTTATATGAACTCAGGCTGTGTCCTTTATTATCATAGCACAAGGAATGCTAAAATATGGATAGTTATGGTGAATTTGATTTTGGCTCATTTCCACAAGACTCTAGGTGGTTGTGTAAAGGTTTCTCTTGGCTGCATGAGCTTTGCTAATTTAGATATCTGAAGCCTTATGTCATGGACCTTGGCCCACAAAAATCCTGATTCCTTTTCTCCAGTTTTTTCCAGCATGAATCCTAGATACTGCTGAAATATTACTTCTGAGTCAGACATTGAGCAAAATTTTGTGTATGAGACCTTACAAGAGAGCTTTATACAATGCCCAAGTCTACCTTCAAGATAAACAGTTCAGATCAGATCTACCTTTACTGGGATCTTCCATATTCTCTGCCCAGAAATCACTCTATTTTCCCCAGGACCACTTTTTCTTTTCTCAGCTGGAAGTCTAGATTACTTCTGCCTCTCTCTGATCTCTATGCTCCCCATTCTCTCTCCCAAGTAGATGCTTCAGAGATGAATCATCTCTATAGAAAGGGTCTGAATGATTTAAGAGAAGTTCAAGTTGCTACAACAGTAGTGGTATCAGAGTGGATGACCAGAACTCTCCAGGTTACAACAGACTATTCAGAGAAGGGACTGCAGATATCGTGGTGAATTGTGGAGAGCCGGTACATGCTGCGAGCAATCGCCTCCATGCCGCCAGTAATCTCTGAGAAGAGCCATGTGTGCCGGGAGCAATCACCATTATAAGATGGTGCGGGCCTCCGCTGTGCCTAAGTAGTAAACAAGCCTTGTACGCAGGTGCGAGAGTGAACTCACTCCTAGTCACTCCCATTCTCGGGGTGTAATAGTGGGGTGATGGGCAAGCAATGAATCAGGAGCAGTCACGCCATATCAGGTGCTGAAATGTCACGCTGTGGGTTATAAAAGCAGCGACATTTTTCTGGTTCGGGATCTTCCTGAGAAGCAAGCAATAAAGCTCTTGCCGCAGAAAATTCTGGTTTGTTGCATCTTTCTCACCGGTCAAGCGGGACGCAATAAGTGGTGACGAAACCCGGAAACTGTCATCACACCAGCGCAAGGAAGATACTTCGTTTGCGGGGCAGAATCAGAACCGTGGGACAAAAGGCTCTACAAGTTACGTACAATCTTGAAATTTCTCCAGAGTTAGAAGCCCTTTTGATTGTTTGCACGGCGATTACACTTTTCCTTTCAGTTTCGTTTTGTTTCCACCACTGGAACTGCTGACTGGTTCTTAGTCGTGGTCAGGCCTGGACAGCGGCAGTATGGGTATCTCCCATTCTATAGTAGTGGCCTTATGCTTGGTCCTGAAGCAGTGTGGCCTAAAAATCGCCATGAAGACCTTAGAGGGATTTGTCAGAGAGATAGACGGTGTTGCACCATGGTATGCTTGCTCATTGTCATTAACTGTCGCCTCTTGGGACAAATTGAAAGGAGATCTAGTTAGTGAACAGCAGAAAGGCAAACTTAAAGCAGGGATTAGGCCGCTATGGAAATTGGTGAAATCGTGTTTAACAGATGAGAATTGTCAGAAAATGGTAGAAGCAGGTCAGAAAGTTCTGGACGAAATTCAAGAAAGTCTATCAGAGGTAGAGCGGGGAGAGAGAGTAAAAGTAGAGAGGAAACAAAGTGCACTGAAGAATTTAGGCCTTTCCACAGGCCTTGAGACTGAGAAAAAAGGAATGTCAGGGAAAATATCTGGGGAGAGATTAGAAAAAGGGATGGAAAGGGAGAGAAGAAGGGAGATCGAGCTGGAGAGTCACATAAGGAAAGGAGCCTCTACCTGCCACTAGATGAGTTTAAGCAGCTAGCTGTCAGTAGCTCAGAATCAGATAAGGAACTTAGCTCCTATGAGGAAACAGACTTAGAGAAGAAAGTGACAGGCTGTGAGGGAGAAAGATACCAGTCAGATGAAAGACGAGTTAATCAGTTACAGAATAACACGAAAGCAAGTAGAGACAAATGTCAAATCGTTGCACGGTCTTCGGATATGCAACTTTAGGGTTCTAGTGCACCTCCGCCTTATGTGCAGAGGCACCATTCGGAGCCTTATGTGCAGAGGTATCATTCAGACTTATTTATTCCAAAAGAGGACAGAGGAAGATGCAACAGGCATTTCCAGTTTTTGAAAGAGCTGAGGGAGGGCGTGTTCATGCTCCAGTAGAATATATACAGATTAAGGAGCTTGCAGAAGCAGTCTGTAATTATGGAGTCAGTGCGATTTTCACTGTAGCACAAGTTGAAAGGCTCGCGACTCATGCTATGACTCCTGGTGATTGGCAGACTGTAGTAAAAGCTGCAGCCCCCAGTATGGGGATGTATCTTGAATGGAAAGCTTTGTGGCAGGACTCCTGTAAGACGCAGGCAAGGGCCAATGCCACCATGGAAGGAGACCAAAGGACATGGACGTTCGAATTGCTTACATGTCAGGGACAGCATGCTGCTAACCAAACAGATTATCATTGGGGAGCGTACGCCCAGATCTCAGCTGCCACTGTTAAAGCATGGAAGGCACTCTCTAAGAAGGGAGAGGCAAGTGGTCATTTGACCAAGATCACTCAGGGGTCCCAGGAGTGGTACTCAGATTTTGTGACTAGAATGACAGAGGCAGCAGATTTGGAGATACAGAAGCAGCTATGCCTTTAATTGAACAGTTGATATATGAACAGGCTGCCCGGGAATGCAGGGCGGCTATTACACCTAGAAAAAGCAAGGGACTGCAGGACTGGTTGAAGGTTTGCCGTGAACTTGGAGGGCCACTCACTAATGCCGGTTTAGCAGCTGCCATTCTACAATGGCAAAAATGCCCTGACATGGCTGAGCTCAAACTCTGCTATAATTGTGGCAAACCGGGACACTTAAAAAAGGACTGTAGAGCCCTTGTCAAAAGGAGAGTGCCAGGATTGTGCACTAAGTGTGGAAAAGGATATCATTGGACTAGTGCTTGTCGTTCAATCAGGGACATTCGAGGCAGGCCCCTGCAGCCAGGATTCCCTCAAACAGTAGATCATGACACCATTTCAAAAAACCAGTACAGGGCCCTCAGGTCTCAGGGCCCGAAAACATACGGGACCTCGACAGGCGAAAAGTGGACCCCACAGTCCGCAGGGCAACAGAAGGCTCAGCTGGATTGGACCTCCATACCACCACCCAATTCATGCTGATCCCTCAAATGGGAGTGCAGCCTATTCCTACTGACTATAAAGGACCTCTGCCATCCGAGAGTGTCGGCCTAATATTGGGCAGTGCTTCCCTTACACTACAAGGTCTTATTGTTCACCCTGGAGTTGTAGATCAAGATTATGAAGGGGAACTTCCAGTTCTCTGTTCCTGTCCTCAGGGTGTCTTTTCTATTTCACAAGGAGATAGAATAGCTCAGTTAGTAATTCTGCCAAGCCTACATGGCTGTTTTCCCTCTTCTGGTGTCCCTCAAGCTGCCAGAGGGATTGGTGCTACTGGAAATGATTCGGCTTATTTAATAATGCCTTTAGATTCCAGGCCTTCTTTAGAGTTAGTTATAGAAGGGAAACAATTTAAGGGGATTTCAGACACAGCAGCAGACAAAAGTATTATTTCTTCTCACTGGTGGCCGAAAACTTGGCCAGTTATTCAGTCGTCACATTCTTTGCAAGGTTTAGGTTATCAGTCCTGTCCCATTATTAGTTCCCGTTCTTTGAGCTGGACAGCGCCTGAAGGTCAAATGGGACGATTCACTCCTTATGTCTTACCACTCCCAGTAAATCTCTGGGGGAGAGACATCTTACAGGCACTAGGACTGACCTTAACTGATGAATGCTCGCCACAAGCTGTTCGAATGATTAAGAAAATGGGCTATAAAGAAGGAAGGGGATTAGGAAAAGGAGAGCAGGGTAAACTTGAACCTATCCCTCAAAAAGGTAATAATGGGAGACAAGGTTTGGGTTTTTTCTAGAGACAGCTGTTGAGGGTTCCATGCCCATACCATGGCTTACAGAGGAAGTTGTATGGGTTCCTCAATGGCCTCTCTCCTCTGAAAAATTACAAGCAGCCACAAAACTAATTTCTGAACACTTGGGTCATTTAGAGCCTTCTACCTCACCCTGGAATACACCTATTTTCGTAATTAAGAAAAAATCTGGCAAATGGTGCTTATTACATGATCTTAGAGCAATTAATGCACAAATGCGTCTGTTTGGACCAGTTCAGCAAGGGCGAGCACTACTTTCTGCCTTAACCAAAAATTGGGAAATTATAATCATAGACATTAAAGATTGCTTTTTCTCTATACCTTTATGCCCTCAAGATAGGCAAAGTTTTGCGTTTACCATCCCAGACATTAATCATTTAGAGCCGGATCAAAGATACCAATGGAAGGTCCTACCTCAGAGGATGGCGAATAGCCCCACCATGTGTCAACTGTATGTACAATTGGCACTTAAGTCAGTTAGAGAACATTTTCCATCATTAAAGGTGGTAATTTATATGGATGACATTTTGATTTGCCATAAATATTCACAGTTATTGCAAGATGCATACCCTATATTAATAAAAACGTTAGGGCAATGGGTATTGCAGTTGGCCACTGAAAAGGTGCAAGTTGCTCGAATGGGAGCCTTCCTAGGGTCACTCATTTATCCTGACAAAATTGTTCCTCAAAAATTAGAGATTCACAAAGACCAACTACATACCTTGAATGATTTTCAAAAATTGTTAGGAGATATTAATTGGCTGAGACCATTTTTGAAAATTCCATCAGCAGAATTAAATCCATTATTTGACATATTAGAGGGAGATACCCATATCTCCTCCCACAGAGCACTTAGCCCAGCTGCATGTCAAGCTTAACAAACTGTAGAAAAGGCCCTACAAGATGCTCAATTACAACGCATTGACGAGTCAAAGTCATTTGAATTGTGCATATTAAAAACGGCACAGTTACCCGCAGTAGTCTTATGGCAAAATGGGCCCTTGTTGTGGGTCCATCCTAATGCTTTCCCTACAAAATTCATTGAGTGGTATCCTAATACAGTTGCTCAACTTGCACTTAGGGGGATAAAAGCAGCCATTACTTATTTTGGGAAAGAACCTTATATACTGTGAGAGTATACAACCGAGAGGAAATTTATGTCATAGGGGTTAGGATAATATCCTCTGATCTAAATTGTTATGATCATGTCTTAATAGCTATGTATCTTAGTACCTGAAAACTATTTCCCTACATTCATTTGCTTATTCATGATTGGAATATATATTGTACGCTTTCTCATTTCGTGGTATGTTAAATTTGGAACTTGGTATGAAACTGTTAATAATCCGAATGTGCAGTCTTCAATTGCATTATATATGCCTTAAACACCAAGACGGAAGGAAATGAATATAATAAATCTTTTTTTTTTGCCATGTAATACAAACTTATTCAGAAAACCTACTGAAAGACCCCCGCGGGGAGTCCCTTCTCAGGGAAGCACGCACCCCATAGGACACTGAGGCCGAACTCGCTGTAACTATACAAGACTTTAATGGCACACAAACACACAAACAACAAAGGATCACTCAAGCCAGCGTGCTGGGGATGATACTCATGCACCGCACAGGGGGCAGGGGAGTTCAACCCCAGCCCAAACTTTTTACAGGCTTATAAAGGCAAAAACCACAAACCAAAAACAGGGGAGCCAAAAGAATTCGCACCATTACACATAATTGGCTTATTTAAATGGCGGCGGGATGATTACAAATTAACAAGGTAATATGTGCCTGCTAAGATGTAGAAAGACACAAGGGCTTGGGACTTCTCGAGGTCAGCAGGGCACCTGGTCAATGTAGGAAGTAGCTGCCCGGGAGGCGCCATCCTGCACGTGGCCATATGGTCCGTTCTGATAGCAGTGACTAGTTCCTGCATTCTCTTTTTCATCTTTTATGGCTGGACATTCTTAGCTACAGGGTGGGTTTGGCTGTGCCTGGACCCACCTGGGTCTATTCTTCAGCCCTGAATTTCTTGAACTTAGATACCACAATGCTATAAGACCCAAAATTATAAGTTTTTGCTGTTCATTTCCCACTTCTTTTAGTGGATAGCTCTAATTTTAGAACGACCTTTCTTCTTGTTGAAGAGTCTGATATTGCTGTCTGAGGACCATGACTTGTATGGTGTTTATTTTATCTTTAACAAAAGCAACCAGCTTATTTAAAATACATGGCCCAAAAGAAAGCAGGAGAAAAAAAAATAATCAGAGGGCCTGCCAGGGTAGATATCAGTGTCGTAAAACAGGGAGACCTGTTAAACCAATTTTCATACCATCCTTAATATGCTTCTCTTTCTTTGCTTCGTTTTTCTAACCTTTCTCTGAGCTTATCCATGGAGTCCCTGATAAGACCAGAATGGTCTACATAAAAACAACACTCTTCTTTTACTGCGGAACAGAGTCCACCTTTTTTGAGAAAAAGTAGATCTAGCCCCCTCCTGTTCTGTAGCACTACCTCTGATAGTGAGGTCAAAGATTCTTCAAGTTTGGTGATGGACTGCTCTAGTGCTCCTAGGTCTGCATCCATAGCGGTTGTGCAATTCATGAAAATAGTGGGGGGTCTGTATCAAGGCAGTTGTGCCTGTGCTGACCCCAGCTGCTGTTCCTAGACCCAAAAGGACTGCTAAGGTCATGGTAATGGGTTCCCTTTTATACTGGGTCCAGTGGTTGAATCCATTGACAAAAAACTGTCTTCATGATACAGAAGCCTCGGAACACTCTGAACTAAACGACAATAATCTTTAGAAGTATTAAAAACAGAAGTAAATACACAGGGAGTGAGTCCAGTGTTGCAAGCCCATACTGTGTCTAAGGGAGGAACTAAGTACTGACCTCTATTATTGGAAGACTGGAGATGATGAGTCTGATTACAGAGGTACTGTTTGTCATGTGGGACTTGTTCCAGGCAAAGTCCATTTCCCGAGACAGCTGCTAATGTTAGTTTTCTGTTTTCTCCCCAAGGACACTGAGAATTGTCCTCAGCCTTATTGTATGTCCTGACTTGAGCAACTCCCTCATAACATGGGGGATTGGAGGCATAACACAGCCAACAAGACTTAGTGATGTTGGGATTGGTACAATTGAGTACCAAAAAGCCCCCTGTACCAGACTAAACAGACAGTTTTCAGAATCTGGGGGAGTAGGGGCAATGTAAGTTTCATGTCTGAGGAAGAGGTATAGACTTCTGTTGGAATAGCTGGACCAACTAGGGTAGGTCCGGGAAAGGTAGGTCTGGGAAGGGGCATTGGAAGTTTTTTAACAAGAACGTGGTTAGGTCTTACTGCCTGGGTTGGGGGACACTTCATCTTTAGCCGAATCTTAAATGTGAATCCAGGGCCTGTCCCTGTCACATAAAATGTTAGGCCCCACTGTCTTCCCTTTATCCAATCTTTTTTGTCTCTTTTGCTTTTTGAGTAAAAGTGATGTTTAAGGAATCATGGCCCTTATTTCATCTGGATACTATAATAATATCGAGCTAGAGGATGGGTCCCAATGAGTGGTACCAGTGGTTTCACATCTCTACTGACTACAGAAGATGCCCTCTATTCCCCCACACCAGCAAGCCTCTTTTTTATTTACCCTGTCCCTGGGACAGACATAAAAGGGCTCCTGACCAAGTCTCCTCTGTTTAGACCTACTACTACAGCCTGGTATATCTGCAATGTACTTTCCTTGGGAACTTAACCCCTGGTGATATGGCAGCTTGTGATAGATTACCTCATCTTGGGGCACCGTTTCATGTGACTATTCAGGGATATCCCAGGCGTCTAATCCATCTATCAGGGCACAGATTTCAGGAAACAGAGGGGGCCACCATGTATAAGGGGGGGCCACCTTTGAAGTACTCCATACAGTATCTCCAGCTGGAGAGATGACCTCCCATGTCAGGGTCATAAGAGTGTGAGGATTATTACCCAAGGTTGGGGTACTGCGAAGGCACAGTTTAAGAGAATTATCAGTAGCAGCCACTGTCCAATTTTCTCCGAGGTCGTCTTCATCCTGGTTGGGTGCCTTTTTTTATGTGGGATGTGTGGATCCAGGTGGCGATCCTGTCTACCTTTGCGACCTTGGCGGTGGTCAGCAGCACTAGATAAGGTCCCTTCCACCGGGGCTCAAGCATGCCAGCTCGATGTTGTCAGACCAGAACTGAGTCCCCGACCTGGAACCCGTGGGGCACTGCAGTGGTCCCTGGTGTGTAGGCTTCTTTGATCTGGTCCCAGATCTGTGTTTTGACAACTTCTAAGGCCTATAATGGGTAAACAGAGAAGAGGGTGAGGAAGAGTCATCACTGGAATCCAATATCCCATCAGACTTGGTCAAGGCGGGTGGTCCCCCATGTAGAATTTCATAAGGAGTAAGGCCGAAACATCCAGGTGTGTTTCGGGCCCTAAGGAGCACAAAGGGAAGGAGGGTCACCCAGTCTTTACCACTGGTCTCAATAGCTAATTTAGTTAGGGTTTCTTTTAGAGTCCTGTTCATTCCTTCTACCTATACTGATCTCTGGGGTCTATAAGCACAATATAACTTCCAATTGTTCCCCAATTGTGTGGCTCATTCCTGACTTACCTGGGCAACAAATGCAGGCCCATTATCCAAGCAAATTACCCTGGGGATCCCAAACTGGGGTAGGATCTCTTCAATGATCTTCTTGGTCACCACCTGAGCAGTTGCAGACTTGATGGGGAAGGCTTCTACCCGTCCTGAGAAAGTGTCTATGAAAACTAGTAACTCTTTATTACCATATTTTCCATGTTTGATCTCAGTGAAGTCTATTTCCTAGTAAACACCAGGTCTATCCCCCCGTTGTCATTTTTCTTGTTCATTAAAGGGGCGTGCAGCATTAATTAGGGCACACACTTGCAGGATTTAGTTACTTGTTCGTCTAGTAGCCTGAGCACATAATAGTTTGAGGACTGGATTAAATCACACAATTTCTTTGCCCCCAGATGTGTCAGGGGATGGATGCCTTTTACATATGCCTTTCCTTCTCTATAGGGCAAAATAATTGTTCCTTCTTTTGTTCTTGCAATCCCATGGTAGCTAAATCCTTTGGACTTCCCTTGTTCTTCAAGATCTTCAATCATCTCATAATCTTTGGAGGTGTATTCAAAACTGATCTCTGGGGTTCCTTTTGGTTCTTCTATAGTCTCTAGAGGCAGCGCAGGGATGCATTGTACCACCTGTTTGGCCGCCCAATCTGCCATCTGATTTCCCTGGGCTACAGGACCTTGCCCCTTTGATGGCCAGGGCAGAGGATGATGGCCACTTTCTTGGGCATGTGTATAGCCTCTAGGAGAGCCAAGATTTCTTCTTTATATTTGATTTCCTTGCCTGCCGAAGTAAGTAGCCCCTTTTGTCTATAGATGGCCCCATGAATGTGGTCTGTTGCAAAAGCATAGTGGCTGTCAGTGTAAATATTGATTGCCTTACCTTCTGCCAGCCGCAGAGCTTTAGTTAGCATCAGGAGCTCAGCCTTCTGAGCCCAAGTTCCTTCTGGAAGGCTACTTGCCCAAATTACCTGTTTTCTGTCAACCACTGCCTCTCCTGCTCTTTATTTTCCCTCTACCACAAAGCTGCTACCATCTGTGTACCAGTCAGGCACACCTGGCCAAGTTCGATCAGTCAGATCCTTTCTCGATCAAGTTTCTTCAGCCAGGATATCAGCACATTGGTGTACCCAGGTGGAGTCATCCATCTCGGGGAGGAGGGTGGTAGGATTGAGGATGGCAGGTGGGGTAAAAGTCACTCGGTCATTTAGCAACAGGCTCTGGTAGTGGGTCATCTGGGCATTTGTCATCCAATGGTCAGGGGGCTGTCTTACAATACTCTTTAACACATGGGGAGCGAATACAGTCACATGCTGACCTAGAGTAAGCTTGTCAGTATCTTTAACAAGTAGGGCTACTGCAGCGATGGCTTTTAGGCAGGAGGGCCATCCACTGGCAACTGGGTCCAATTTTTTTTGACAGGTAGGCCACTGGCCGCTTCCAGGGTCCCAGAGTCTGAGTCAGGACTCTGCGGGCTACTCCAGCTGGCTCATCAACGTATACGGTGAAATGCTTAGTCAAATCTGGCAGGGCCAAAGCCTGGGCTGCAATCAGAGAAGCCTTTATGCTGTTAAAGTCTTTTTGGTGTTCCTCTGTCCAGGTGAACGGGACGTTTTCTTTAGTGAGTGGGTACAGAGGGGCCGCCAACATTGTGGACCCTAGTATTCAGAGTCTACAAAAGCCTGCCTTTCCCAGAAACTCAAGTACTTGTCACAGAGTGGTGGGGGTTGGGATCTGCATCACAGTCTTCTTTCGAGCTTCAATGAACCACTGCTTTCCTTCTCGGAGGGTGTATACTAGGTAGGTCAAGTCCATAGGACATAGCTGAGCTTTCTTAGTGGTATACCAATTCACTTTTTTCATTTAGAAGCTTTTTGGTCTCTTCAAGGCACAGTTCCTGGGTTGAAGCTGCAAGGATTAAATCATCTACATACTCCAGGAGAGACATTTGGGGGTTCTGTTCCCTAAAGGGCACAAGGTTGTGGTGGACCACTTCATCAAAAAAAGTGGGTGAGTTTTTGAACCCCTGTGGCAGCCTAGTCAAGGTTAGCTGACCCGTATATCCTCCTTCAGGGTCTCGACACTCAAAAACACACAGAAGTTGACTGCTCAGGTGTAATCTGAGACAGAAAAAGGCATCTTTTAAATCCAGGACTGTTTACCAGGACCGTTCAGGTGGTAAGGAACTTAGCAAGTTGTGAGGGTTGGGCACAGTTGGGTGAATGTCCTGTACCCGTTTATTGACTTCTCTTAAGTCCTGGACAGGCAGATAGTCATTTGTCCCAGGTTTACACACTGGCAAAAAGGGGGTATTCCAATGGGACTGGCACGGGACCAATATACCCTGTTATAGCAGTCTCTGGATATGTGGTCGAATGCTGTTTTTAGCCCATTGACTCATGGGGTATTGCCTGACTGAAACAGATTTGGCAGCCACTTTTAGCTCGACTATGTTGGGTGGCACTTGCCTAGCTAATTCCATCCCAGCCTGCTCTGCCCAAACCTCTGGAAAAGCTGTCAACCATTCTTTAAAGGGTAAAGTCTCAGACTTCTGTTCGTGGAGGTGATATTGTTCTTCTAAATTTAAAACTAAGCATGCCACTGGATTCTTCTTCCATGATACCTCAGGTCCGTCAGAAGTAAACTGGACTTGTGCTTTCAATTTTTTCAAAAGGTCCCTGCCTAGCAGGGTGCTGGGCACTCAGGTATCACAAGAAAAGAATGTGTCACTTTATTTTTTCCTATGTCTAAAATCCTTTTGGTTGTCCAGGGATAAAGCTTGCTACCAGTGGCTCCCATAACTAAAATCTTCTTTGATCCTAATTGTCCTAAAGCTTCAGTCAAGACTGATTATTCAGCTCCTTTGTCTATTAGAAAATTAACGGGGGTCCCCTCCACAGAGTGAGTTACCCTAGGCTTGGGGAGGGGGACCGAGCCCCGACTTCCCTGGTCTTCTTCAAGGGCCAATACTTTGGGGCCCCTCTGCTTCTTCTTTGGGCAGTCTCTGGCCTAATATTCTTTTTTCTTGCAGGATGTGCATTGGTCTTTCTCAAGTGGCGGTCTCTGTTCTCCTGGGGGTCTTCTTGCCCTGTTGGGCAGGTACCCTGACTGACCCTTCTATGAACTTTCTCCACCTACCACTGCGGCCAAAATCTTAGTCAAGTTCCTATCCTGCTGGCGTTCATGCCGGTTTTCTCTTTCCTCTACCTCTTTCTCTTCTCTCTCTTGCTTTTCTTCCTCAGTCTCTCTCTTGTGGTACACTTTCTCAACTTATTTTACTAAATCCTGCAGAGTATAATATTGGAGCCCCTCTAACCTCTGTAAATTTCTCTTAATATCAGAGGCAGACTGACCAATGAAAGCTATGGCTACAGCTGCCTGCTGTCCCTCCAAAGAGGGATCAAACGAGGCATATCTCCTATAAGCCTCCATTAGTCGTGCTAAGAAAACGGAGGGCAGCTCCATTGAACCATGAAGGACTTCTCTTACCTTGGCCAAATTGGTGGGTCGCTGTGTGGCCCCCTCTATCCCTGCCACTAGAGTCCAGCAGTAGACTGTGAGACGCTCCCTATCTTTCACAGTATTGAACTCCCAGGCAGAACGGGCCAAGGGGAAAGCTGCATTTATAAGGTTGGGGAGATTAGTGGGGGTCCCATCTGGTCCTGGGATGATTTTTTCTGGCTTCTAGCAGGATCCTCTCTCTCTCTTCAGTTGTAAAGGAGACCTGAAAAAGTTGCTGGCAGTCATCCCAAGTGGGCTGGTAGGAGAACATTAGGAACTCAAGGAGTCCTTTTAAGCCTGAGGGATTCTATGAGAAAGAGGAGTGATTAGTTATACATATCTGTTATACATATCTGCCAACATATCTACCAATGAAAATGGCCAGTACTGCAATGGGACTAACTGCCCGGGGCAGGGGCAGGTCCTCCTACATAAGCTCTTAAAGGCAAAGCAACAGTGGAATCTGGTTTAGATTCACTTCCCTCTGAACTATGGCCTTCGCAGCTAGGAGTCCCTCCCACCGGTCCTGTCACAGAGGCCACCCTGGGGTCTGCTGGGGTGGGCAGCTGTGAGTGACCAGGATTAGAATTTCTTTGGGGGTAAGGGGGTGAGAAGGAGTCAAGGAAAAAGGCATCATCAATTTCAGGATAGATCCTCAGGGGGGCCGATTGAACGTGCTCTGGCAGACCTGCAGGCATCATTTTCGGTTTCATGGCTACTGCCACCATCGCTGCCTCAGCTCCGGAAGTCCAGGAACACAGTCAGGGTGGCAGATTTTGTACCAGGTCCTGCCACACAATTATATACGGCACCGGATCAGGATGCCCTCCTGCGGTCTGAAAAATAACTTTACACCTAGAATAAAAGGCAGGCTAAAATTTCCCTGCGAAGGCCAGCCCACACTGAAAGCTGGCCATTTAGAGGAGCAAAAAGTTTGCCAAGGTCCCTTCTTGACATTGAAGGAAAGATTGTTGGCCCTAGTCATAACGTCTGTCCAATGGTTCTGAGTAAGTGTTAGTGGGGTCGTCACAGTCTTTCCCACGTTAAGCTCTGTCACACACATGATAAAAACGATTACAAAGGCTACAAGACTCAAAAACAAAACCAGTCGCCTACTCTGTGTCAACCAGAGTTCCTGAAAAGAATCAGAAGGCCTAGTAACAGGTCTCAGAAAGAGATCGTCAAGGAGAAAATTTATCTCCTGACTTTTCCCAAGGGGGTTCACTAGGCATTCCTGGCCCTGCCCCTGACTTCCCTGAACGTCTCCCAGGGCGAACAAATGGTGGACCCCTAGACACATCTGTCTTTATCCACTTTGCTCTCCCTTCAAAGCGCTGTCTCATAAGAGCATTTGCAAAACTGAAACTGTGATCTCACAAGATTTTCAGACAGAATATAGAGACAAAACCAAGAAAAGATAGAGGGCCTTACCTCCAATTGGGTCTAGGACCCCTGGGTGGTCACGCACTTCCCGGCCAATGCACCACATGAAAGACCCCTTCAGTGAGTCCCTCTTCAGGGAGGTGCGCACCCAGTAGGACACTGAGGCGGAACTCGCTGTAACTATACAAGCTTTAATCTCACACAAACACACAAACAAAAAAGGAGCGCCCCAGACAGCATGCTGGGGTCGAAACTCATGCACCGCGCAGGGGGCAGGGAAGTTCAACCCCAGCCCAAACTTTTTACAGGCTTATAAAGGCAAAAACCACAAACCAAAAACAGGGGAGCCAAAAGAATTTGGGCCATTACACATGATTGGCTTATTTAAATGTTGGCGGGATGATTACAAATTAACAGGGTAATATTTGCATGCTAAGGTGTAGGGAGGCACAAGGGCTTGGGACTTATCGAGGTCAGCAGGACACCTGGTCAATGTATGATTTATGGGGAGCTATAGGGAGGTGCCATCCTGCCAGATGGCCATTTGGTCCGCCCTGATAGCAGTGGCTAGTTCCTGCATTCTCTTTTTTATCTTTTATGGCCGGACATTCTTAGCTACAGGGTGGGTTTGGCTGTGCCTGGACCTGCCTGGGTCTATTCTTCAGCCCTGAATTTCTTGAATTTACACACCACAATGCTATAAGACCCAAAATTATAAGTTTTTGCTCTTCACTACAACATCCAAGATTTTACCTCTTAATCAGATCTCTATCTTTTTAGCTCCAAGTTACTTTGGGTTTTGCAATTTTCACAGGGTGTCTGACAATCTCAATCACTACAGCCTGCTGCTGTTCTTCAACAATTGTCTAACAGGCAACCAAGCTCCTGCTGTTTCTATCAAAGAAAGTCCCACCCATTCCTCTTGTTCAAAAGTGGGGCTGGACAGGCACTCTCAGGCCAAGGAGGCCTCAGTAAACTTTATCTGAACATTCAGGTGCTCTCAGGCACTCCTTTGTTGAGCCATGCCCAGGCTTCGGAAAAAAAAACAGCCCAGTGGATAAAAGTCATTTCATTTGTACCTGGCTGTCCACTTTGAACAAATGAGCAATAATTCTGTTTTTGTGAAATATAACAGGTAATGAATATTTTAGTTTCAGTCAGTGGAAACTAACGGCTGTTCCCATTAACTCTTTCACACCAATTAACATTTTTGCTTCATAGTCCCTTTAACATTTTCAATTTCCACAGTATTCACACCAGGATGAATACTGAGACATTAAGACCAGGGACATCATTAGAGCAAAGGTAAACAACTCTGTCTCAACATATGTCCTTTCACAATGGAAACAGACCAGAGACCATGGGGATGCACAACTCTGAATAGTTTATAAAGGGCCCTGTAGATATCTGTTCCTGTATATTGAGGGGTGTGTTTAAGTGGAAAAAACTTACAGCTGTCATTTGGGAATAACACATATAAACCTCAAGTGTTTTTTTTTTTTAATGAAAAATGTTGACAATTACGTTTCTTATACATAGGGAATATCTGGATTAAGAACTAGTCCATACCCAGACTTCACACTTCCTCTGACCCTGACTCTGTACCTTCCAGGCTAAGAATAATCTTGATGGCCTGATTTCCCCAGTAACAGGCTATCCAGTAGAAAAGAACAACAAACTTCTCAAGATGCAACCAGTATACTAAGACATGGTTCATGTCTAATTGTTTACACAGACAGGCAGAATACAGTACCACTACCAAGATTTGGGAATAAGAAGCCAGTGTCTATGAAAATCAAAGAAACCTTCTGCAGCATCATGATCAGGAGTAGTGGAAACTGCAAGCTTTGTGGCTGCAGTGGTGAATAATTCCTCACCTGATAGCTCATCCCAGATTTATCACACTAACCTCACAGGCCACTGTGAAGAATACAAACACTTTGGATGTGCACAGCTTAAGACAGAATGCTACCCAACAGGATGCCTTACATAGGCTCTATGTGGTAAGGTTGTTACAGAAAGTTAGAAGTGTCTGAAGGCATTACTTGGGAACCGTGATGAGGACATCTTCTAAAGAAGTATTGTGAGACAGAAAATTAAAAAAAAATGTTGATGTCTGCTTAGAAAGGGGTTTAATCTCAGGATTTGGTGATAAAATCCAGTAGATTTGAATTCAGGACTGAACTGCACAAGAAGGCCCAGAATTGCTAGGACTATACAGAAAAATCTATTTCCAGATAAGTTAAACAGAAAAAAAGGAGAGGAATGAAATGAAAAAAGAAGAATGTCAGTGTCTTGATGGTAAATTCTGTCTTTGTGAGCAATAATCAACAAACTTTGAAAGGAATAATGCAACAATGTGAAAAAAATGGACACACCATTTGAAATATCTTACATAAATCAGTAAAAAAAACATTAAAAATATCTCACTAAAAATGGCAATATTTGCAGGGTGTTGGTGGTGCACAGCTTTAATCCCAGCACTTGGGACGCAGACGTAGGCAGATTTCTGAGTACAAGGCCAGCATGGTCTACAGAGTGAGTTCCAGGACAGCCAGGGGCATATAGAGAATTCCTGTCTCGAAAAAATCCAAAAATCAGACCATACACACAAATAAGAAAACAAACAAACAAACAAACAAAAACAAAAAACAAAACACACACACAACACACAAAAAACAGAAATACAACAACATAAGGCAATATTCCCTTTCTGTCTTGTGGTTTTCTTTTTTAAATGTGTTATTGCATCTCAGAGATGCCTCCTCCTTTATAAACACTGGCATCACAAACACATCATAGATATGAACTTGCAACATCGCCACAGGTGGTTTACAACTCCTTCTACTTCAGTGACACAAGGGACTCCACACACATACTCCTTCCATAGAGTAAATGTATCCAATATCATACAGATTATTCAAAACAATGGAAATATCTTCAAATTATCTCAACACTTATGCCCAGTGATCGGGTGTCTCAGCTTGACGCTCCCAATGATCAATTGTTTATAAGTACTAGCTTGTAAAACTGTAAATGAGTTGTCTATCTGTAACCCTTTATAAGATCCTGTCCTCAGAAAGGATCCTGTTCAAAGCCATTAGCCACTTTTTTTTTAATGTGCACATTTAATGGGATAAAGTAATGAGACTTTTCCTAATTGTAGAAACGACCTCGTGTCTTTATTTTCCCCCACATTTTTTATTACATATGTTCTTCTTTTACCTTTCAAATGCTATCCCAAAAGTCCCCTATACCTCCTGCCCCCTGCTCACATACCCACTCACTCCCACTTCTTGGCCTTGGCATTCCCATGAACTGTGGCATATAAACTTTGCTAGACCAAGGGCCTCTCTTCCCAATGATAGCCGACTAGGCAATCTTCTGCTACATATGCAGCTAGAGGAACAAGTTCTGTGGGTACTGGTTAGTTCATATTGTTGTTCCACCTATAGGGTTGCAGACCCCTTCAGTTTTTGGGTACTTTCTTTAGCTCCTATATTGGGGGCCCTGTTTGCCATCCTATAGATGACTGTGAGCATCCACTTCAGTATTTGCAAGGCACACTATTTCATACACCAGCAAGATTTTACTTAAGAGACCCTGATATAGTTGTCTCCTGTGGTATTTTGCCCTCAGTCACTTCTATGCTTCAGAAGAAACAAAGCTCTAGTTGTGTGCCATGCAGATCTGACCCATCCAGCAGGTCCAGTTATTCGAGGATCTCGAGGGGACCTCCACCTAATAACCAAATGGGGGGTAGAGAGAGAAGAGGGTCTTGTACGAGTAACGACACGGAAACCGTTCTGAAGTTGTATCAAGACCCTCAAATGTATTAGCCAGGCCCAAGGTTTAAATACTCAAGCAAAAGGGGAAGTGCCTTTCAGCAGGAAGAATGGGGCAGTAGAATTGTACAAGGAAACGGGGAAGTACAGATACTTAGCGGGAGGGATGGGGCAATACAAGCAAAAGGAGAAGTATTTATCAGTGGGAGGGGGGGCAATAGAATTGCACATTCTTAGGCAGTTAAACGGGGAAGCAGGAACTTGGTGGTGTCAGGGTGTGGTCCGGAGAGCGGTGATGACCCAGGGCTGGAACATCCTGTGGTTCTCGGAATCCATGTGTCGGTGGCCCGCCTTTGACCCTCTTTTCTTCTCGGGGGGAGAGGCCCAATTCAGAGATCAGGACAATAGCGTTGCCTTAATGGCTCCCAACACAGATCATGTAGAGGGCTGTCAATATCCCCTCTCTTCCAGCAAAGCCTCACAAACAGTCACAACGATTGTCTTCAAGGACAACTTTGAGTGCCTAAGATAAGGATCAAAGCACCTCTGCTTGCTCCAATGTCTAAATGCCACTGCAGATTAAGAAATTCCCTAGCAAGACCCTAAGATTCACAGTCCAGGACCATTTCAGCAACCCATTACTTTTCTAGGGTCCAAACTTGTTGCAATTCTACAGACCTATACATTGTACCCTTAGAGTCCTTCTCAAGAGCAGGCAGCAACTGCTCCAACTGCTTTCTCCAAAAGCAGCTAAACAGAAACAACCTGCAGAGTCAGGTGATCTGCTCCTGGTTCCACCAAGGTGACTTTGCCTTGTGTGTGGGGTGGTAATGGGAGTTCCCTGCTGTGAGACCCTTTTCCTGTAGTTGTGCTCATCCTCCAAAGCACTTGGAAAGACAAGGAAAGAGTTCCTCATTCAAAATCCCTCCTCCTGCCTGTGGTGTTTGTGTTTCTAAGGAGTGGTAAATCGGCTCTATTTGGGGGGTTCTTTGTGTCTTTGTGAGTCCACACACAGTGATTGCTCTCTCCTATCCTACCTTTCCCAGAAAAATTAGAATCATAGTCTAGACATCATTTCTTTTATTATATAAACTTTGATGGTGGGTATGGTTGTTTGTGTACATGTCATTTTGCTTGGACACTTCATGTGTAAAATACCTGCAGAGGAAAGAAGACACTACAGCAGCATATGCTGCTGGAAATGGAGGAAGTGAGAAAGAGAAAGGAAGAAGGGGACTATTAATAAATTTTAAAGCTTTCTAGTTAAATCCGCTCTTCAAGATAAACAACTGAAAGTGTAATTAGTCGCTGGCCTTGTTATATTAATACTGACTATAACAGTAAAGCATTTGAAATGTTTTGTAAACAATTTATTAATTTTCAAATACAGGGTAATGTGGAACTTTAAAAAAACTCCTCTTCTTAAAAAAAAAAACAAAGGACAAGATAAATTATATCCCCATGCACATTATTTAAATCACACTTTAAGAACTTTGAAATTTGGATGTCAAAGAACTTAAAAATGCCTGATAGTATCTTAAATAGGAGACATAATCATATCTAGGTCAAATGAAAATAATCTACTTATTGGTATATGGCTTGATCCTAAGTAGCTACTTTATTGGGAAATGGACAAGCATAGGTTCTCTTCACAGAATGCTGCATATATGAAGGCTAATTTTTGTGACAAACTAAAAGGTGTATTTGCTTAGTGCCCTGACTGTAGTGACAAGAAAGCTGTATTGTGTATATGTTTTTGACCCACCTTTGTTTATCATTTTCCCAGTTTGGACAAGCTAAGATGCATTACTTCAAGGTTTTTAAGACTTATGGGACATAGCACAGTAGAGACTGTGTAATCCGATTTAGAAAGATTAGTCTCAGAATAGAATTATAGTGATTCATCTTCTAACCTCACTGTGAGCAGTTATTCTAATTCAATATTGGACTGGTCTATTAATAATTTCAGTATTAGAAGAATTAGGGAAGATAGCTAAAATCTTAATTAGCTAGCAAATTTAATTTGGATCACAGCCTCCACTCCCAGAGAGGCTGCAGCCTTTCTGCAATTCTCAAAGCCACCTCCCCCACACCTGGATCTCTAAGACTAAGCTTGATCATTGCTAATTTGCAACTGAATGGGGTACCTGGACTTCACCAAAGAAACTTTCACACTGTTGCTTATCACAGTCCCACCTTTGTTTCTCAAGCAGGTCATCCAAGTCCTTCAGCCTGACTGTATCAGATATACAGCCTTGCCTCCAACAGCCCAGGTGGCAGTTATTGATCTTCATTCTAGTACATATTATGACTTTGGTCTGAATTGGGAATAAGGTGTGCTAATGAGGGCTGGATATTCAATGACAGACATCCAGATCTCAGAACCATGCCAAACTAAGACAGAGGTACATGCCAAAGGCCATGACTGTTGATAACACAACACAGAGCCATGTTTTGTGTGAAATATAACACAAACTAGTTGCACATAGCATCCATAATGGAATTTGATGCTTCAGGAAGATCTAAGATTTCCTAAGGTAGGTGTGGCCTCCAGCCACCATAACTCCCAGGCAAGACTATAGAGCATAAATACATTTTATGCCTCAGTACAGCACTTTTTAAAATATTATTAACGGGGGGGGGGGGAGTATAACCTCCTCCAACCTATGCAGGTTCAGACCTTATGCCATTGAGGCAGGGCCACCTGCAGTGCAGCTCCTCAGCTAGTTTCCTTTGATGTGACACTACCTGCCATCTGCCATGAGGCCAAATTGGTTCTCCAAGATTTTCTGTAGTTAACTGCAATCTGTGAATTTGGTGACTTAGTGCTAAAAGGCTGTGCTGGCAACTTGGTATCAGGAACGCAAGAAACTTGGCATGGCAGAGAATGGGTTTCCCCCTTTATAAGTGCAAACTTTTATTAAATATTTGAGCCTAGATCAGAAAATTGTCTTGGCTCCATTTTTCTCTCACCTATATAGTTCCCCTCTCTTTTCAGCCTCTGTTTACCTCCCAGGTGAAACACAGTTCAAGTTAGGTAAGGCCTGGTTTCCAACAGTTTTGGTCCTGATCTTTATCACATTGAACACAAGACAGAATTTTACACTAACACTAAAGTTATTTGCCTGTGCTTAAAATTCTGATTACAAAACACTTCCTTTAGAACAGTGGAGTGGTTGATGAACACCAGACTCTTACTTAGCAATAGTTGGCCTATGAATTTGGAATAAATTTCTTATTATGTGGAAGATTCAAATTGAATTAAATAGTTTTACAATAAGCTAGGAAGGAAGTAGACATGAAGGAAAAAAATTCTAGAGTAGATCAGTACTAAAACTGAACTAATCTGAGGGTTATCTGTGTGCTAGTGGGGAGGCTAGAGGGAGAGGGAGAGGGAGAGGGAGAGGGAGAGGGAGAGGGAGAGGGACAGGGACAGGGACAGGGGCAGGGGCAGGGGCAGGGGCAGGGGCAGGGGCAGGGGCAGGGGCAGGGGCAGGGGCAGGAAGGAGGAGGCAGAGGCAGAGGTAGAGCAGAGGCAGAAATGGAGGCAGTGGCAGACTGAGGACCTAGAATTCCAAGCCACAGAAAGGAGTGTAATTGAGACAATGTCTCCATAACAACTGAAAGCAACATAACCTAAGGGCATCTGTCAATTTCCTGGACAACTATTCACAAAGCTAATCTTTCAAATTCCAACCAAAATTTTCATAGAATGAGAGGATTGGGATTTCAAAATCAGGTGAACATATTTCTTATTATTCATTAATATTTTTTACTTAAACTAGCAAAATATATGTATTCATTTTTTTAATTTCCAAAGTATTTCATTATTATTATTATTATTATTATTATTATTATTATTATTATTATTATTATTATTATTATCATTATTTTTGTTACTAAAAATCAGTTTTTCAGTACAGTTCTTGTTTTCCTCCTGGTTCAATTTGGTTAGAATAGCCTCTAATTTTCTCTCATTGATTAAATAGGTTGTAACTTCTTTTGCTTTTATGTTGTGAATATAAGTTATGGTTGATAAAAGCCTGTTAAATATACATGACATTTTCTAAAGCAAAAATTCATATATGTTAAAACTGTATTTAAAATCTATTTGTAATATTGTAATTTTGTAAAACTGTATTTAAAATCTATTTGTAATTTTGTAGTAGAAACAAAAAATACTCTCAAACAAAGTCCTGTATGAAAGGAAGAAGTGACCAGTTCCTCATTAGGCAGTGACCATTCCATCTCCACAGGAGAATATGCAGTGTAACTGTGGCTTCATAGAATGAATTGGGTAGTGTTCCTTCTGTTTCTAATTTGTGGAACACTTTCATGAGAATTGGTATTAGTTCTTCTTTGATGGTCTGATAGAATTCTGCACTACAGCCATCTAGTCCAAGGGTTCTTTTGTGACCCGTCCAGCAGGTCCAGTTATTCGAGGATCTCGAGGGGACCTCCTCCTAATAACCAAATGGGGGGTAGAGAGAGACGAGGGTCTTGTACGAATAACGACACGGAAACCGTTCTGAAGTTGTATCAAGACCCCAATGTATTGAGAAAGGTCCAAGGTTTAAATGCACAAGCAAAGGGGGAAGTACAGATACTTATCAGTGGGAGGGGTAGGGCAATACAAGCAAAAGGAGAAGTACTTATGGGAAGGGGGGCAATAGAAATTCTTTCTTTTGGCAGCTACACCAGGAAGCAGGAACTTGGTGGTATCAGGGTGTGGTCAGGACACCGGTGATGACCCAGGGCTGGAACATCCCGTAGTTCTTGGAATCCATGTGTCGGTGGCCCGCTTTTGACCCTCTTTTCTTCTCGGGGGGGGGAGAGGCCCAATTCAGAGATCAGGACAATAGCGTTGCCTAAATGGCTCCCAACATCTCCCCCGTTTTAATATTTTTATAAAGGCATATTGTATAATAAATTTGTAGCCACGTTTTTAACGATCATCTAAACGTCTGTTTGCTCACCGGATGATTCTCTAAAACCACGAAGGACACAAGGACAAGTCATCTATGAGGCTTGAATTAATGGTTCCAATCTTTTGGATATAACTTGGGCTAGCCAAGGGATTTAGGAACGAAGCAAGCTCCATGGGTAGAGGTAGAGGTCTGATCCCCAGTGTGTAATGTTAGGGGCCATGTACAGGATTGACTCTCAGGCCCACAGATCTTTACCCAGAGTAACCCTGACCTGCTCCTGTGCCGTTTTTTTCTGGGGAAAGGTCTCTGGGGCACTCAACTTTTATGTAATCAGACATGTCTTTCAGAGACTGTCTAACAGCTTTTAGACTAATCTCTGTGTAGTACTTAGTCTTACAACTCTCACGGGCGACGGCTTCAAGTTTTAATTTTTTGATGTGTCTAGCCTGGGATGACTGTTTAGTTTCCAATGTGGCGAGAACGTATATTACCATGTCGGAAAAGCACAGACTACGGCAATCTATAAATGATTTGTGGCATGAGACTGATGGCCGAATTTAGGGGGAGGGGAATGATCTTACTTAAGCATTTTATGGAAATTGAGTCTCTCTCTCCGAGAAGAGGGTGATGAAGCGACATCCGCGTCTGCCTCTTCTCCAGTAACCTGCTTGTTATCACCAACGTCCAGCCAATGGTAATGAACTGAAACAAATGCACTTGAAAGAGATGAATCAACTTGAGATTTAACAAATCGGGTCAATTTCTGAAATGCCCAAGGACCGAAGGAGATTAATAATAGGAATTTTAATAGGGGCCCTAAAAGGGAGGGCAACAAGGTCAAAAGCCAGGGGGAGGTTGAAAACCAGTTTTGGTAGTTCACCTTTCCCCTAGGCCATTGTAAATACTTGTGTATGGGTGTAACTCAGTTATCTACAGTTCTAAGTATCTACTCTGGTTCCTCTTTAGGTCTTAAACTTCCTTTTTCCTAGTTGATGGTAAATTCCTGTGTAAGGCAGTGACCTAGCTTTTATTTAAAGTGATAGTGTAATGCCAGAGGCAATTCTGAATGTCACTGAACAGGCAACACTCTTCCTGAAATCTAAGCCCATGGTCTGCTCAAGGACTTTCTAGGACAGTGGAACACCGGTCAAGGCTTGGCTATGTCTAAAATTTCTACCTTTCTAGCCTTAATGTATGTTATATCTTGTCTTTTTACTAAGACTACTACTTCTAAGACATCTTTTGTCTCTAAATTTTTATCTATATAATATGTTGCTCTGACAAAGCTATGGAAATATTCCTATGCTTATCATTAACAAAATGGGCAGTATGTAGCTGCTGATCTAAAGCTGTGGTAGATACCTTTTTAAAGTTTGCATTTTCAGATTTTAAAACCAAGGATCATTTTTTAACTCTAATAGGCAGCAAAACATAAGCAGGTCTCTAACAAAAACATAACAGTAGATTCCTTATCTAAATTAGGATCTACACAATTAGTTAATTGACAAGAATTACAATGAATATGAAAAGACTTGCCAAGATTGGCGATCTTAACTCTTAAAATTATCTAACAATAAGCATATAGGTAAGGTACATAAACTTTCATAGCTATAAGGAGCTGGCCTGAATGGCAAAAAACAGTGTCTCTGACGAAAGCATCTTGTACATTCTCTGTACCAGTCTTTTTGCCTCACGAGTCAGTTTTTTTTAGTTGTTTGTATTTTAAGTTGGCACCAGGTTGGTACTCCTTGCTGCAGCCCATGGTGGAGATACGAAGTTTCTTTATCTGTTTGTAAGTGGATGCTCTCCGATTTTTCTTCTTTTGTGTACTCAGCACAGCTTTTTGGTCACCACTGTCAGGGCACTCACAAGTCACAGGTCAGTCTGTCACATTGGAAGCTAGCATGCTCTTGTAGCATTCTGTGGAAAAAACAGAAACATTCCCCCTTTTCCCCATATTAAGTATCTGAACAGGATCATGGCAAGTGCCAATAAGTGGATCCTTTTTATCTGCCCTAGACACTATTCTATCCAGTTTTTCCAAAACAAATATGTGATCCAAATAATGTGCACGGGGATATAATTTCTCTCCCCCCTTTTTTGTTTTTAAAGAAGGTATAGTTTTTAAAGTTTTACAATACCTTTGAGAATTATAAAATATCTCAGTAACATGTGTAACATTAAATTGTTGACAAAACATCTTTTGGATGTTTTGAAAATAAAAATTTTGAAGCAAATAAATTTTTCTTTTTTAGATTTTCTGTAACTAAAATCTTAAATATTAAAAATATGTTGCCTCTAAATTTTATGGAGCAACAATTACTTTTTAGAACTTTAAACTTCTCTTTGGAGGCATTAGCTAATAGAATACTTTTTTTTACTTAGGAAACAATATACACTGAAAGATTTAAACTTTGTTTCTTGTATTGAAGCAGACAATAAAAATTTCATACATATTGTAAAGCTATGTTAGCCATACCTACAGGCAAAATTATCTAGTGATC
>NC_000087.7:57763793-57934007 GCF_000001635.26 Mus musculus | reverse complement strand
GATCTTCCAAGATATACACACAAAGAAAAGGAGAAAAATCATGAAAATAAGAGGGGGACCAACTGGAAAGAAGAAGGGTCTCAGCAAGAGTGGGAAAGTAATGAATAAACTACTGTGGGTGTTAATGTATGAATTGGTAAAAGTAAAGGATACAAGATCACTTTGATACTCCACCATGTATTATAAATATATATATATATATATATTACATTTGTCCCTAACCAAACATTATATATTTATTATAAATAATTAAAAGAAGGTTCTTTTTAAAGTTTTGTGTGGGTAAGAAAAATGTCCTACCAGTCCACTATATTTCTTGCATTAATTTTTTATTTTCCTTTCTTCACAGAGATGAAGTAGACAGTATGTTGGATAAATCTGAAGGTATGTGTTTTTGGAGGTATTTGCCTGTTTTTTAAAGAGGTCAGAAGAGGGCATCAGATTTCTAGACTGTATAGCAAAAGGGGACAATTTTAGGGTTCACAGTAATTGTAGTTTCCTTTAAAACACATATGAGATAACTTCTCAGCAAACATTCAGAATGCAAGATTAGCTGAAGATGTAGCTCAGTGGTAAATCACCATTTAAATGTGATGAGTTTCATCTTCAGTGGCAAAAATAAACAAACAAAAACAAACAAAGAAACAAAACAAAACAATAACAATAAAACCCCAAACAAACCAACAAATGCACCAAATTAAAAAAAATCCTACCAAACAAACAAAACACAGTTATAAGTCTTGCAAATGAAATGTTAGGTTGTCCAGTTTGCCAAATTAACTGCAAATTGTAAAATGAGCAAGAAACCGAGTTTGCTCTTGTAAGGAAACAAGCAAAACCAGCAATAAGCATTTTAGGAGCCTAAACTTAGGCATGATTAGAGAAGAAAAAAAAATACAGTGGCTACCACAAGAGAACAAACCTCTCAGAGGGGCTAGAGAGATGGCTGTTTTGGTAATGTGCTTTCCTTGAAAGTATATAAATTAAGGAGGGGGTCTTAAATCAGCTTTAAAAATGCAGGCTGCAACCCAGTGAAAAGTAGGTGAAGACAGCTTGCTGGCTAGCCAGGCTAGTGGCATTGGTGAGCTGCACAATCAGAGAGAACCTGTCTCAAGATTTAAGTTTGGGCAGTCAGAGGTGGTTCATGCCTTATTCCCAGCAGTTGGTAACCAGGGTGAGGTCCAGGACTACAACCCTGCCTTGAAAAAAAAAAAAAAAGGAAGTTGGAATGTGATTGAGAATGCAGCAAATGTCTATTTGCCGCCTTCTTATGCATACTTATACTGAAATGTATATGCATCAGGTTTTTACAATACTCTTTATGTGATTTACACAATCCATTAAAATGATGGTTTTTGTCTTTTTGTTTTTTCTCTTTGAGGAATTTGTCAATATTAAGAAAGTGTTATAATTTTGTAATCTCCACTGTATAGTACAAATAAACATGTTTCAAGAAAAATGATCAGCACACCTTAAAAGACACAAAGGACAGGTATGGAAAGATGGCTTAGAAATTAAGAGCACTTGTTGTTCTTGGACAGAACCAAGTTTTAGTTCCTAGGACCCACACAATGGCTCAAAACCATTTTTAATTCTATATCCATGGGTTTTGGAATTCTCTTCTAGTTTCTATGTGCACCACACATGCATGTTTATAAATACAAACATGCAAAAACAAATTACTTAAATAAATAAAACAATTGAAAATTACAAACAACAGCACCTTCATCTGAAACAAAGTAGGAGAGTCTTGTTTGGGGTCCGTTTTATTTTAGCTTTCAAGTTAGTATTGTAAACTTGGAAAATGGAAAGCCTCTGGGTAGTAGTGGCAGCTAAAATACTACCTCCTTTTTGCTCTTCAATGACAGACGACTGATTGAGCCTTTCTCACCCTTAGTACACATGTGCAAACACTGCCAATCAGCAAGGACCTTGGCTGAGATTGTTTTCCCGCTATCCAAACCCTGTTACCCAGTATGCTTTGTGGTAGTCATCAAGCCGAGTTCTTGTGGAAGCAAGGTTCTTGAGGAAGCGTGGTAGGGAGAAGTCTCAGTAGAGGTAGTCAATTGTCTGTTGAAAGATGATTAATCCTGTTTGAGCTGGGGGCCTGTGTGGGGAAGAAGGTGGAGGGGTGGAGGTGTTACTTTAGGAGTAAGGAGAGGAGGTGACCCTCACTGGACTCAGGAAGGTACTGCTTCCAGGCTCACAATCAACTTTTCCCACTTAGGTCTCTGCTGAGAAAAACAGAGAACTTCGCTAAGGGCAGGAGTTTGAACAGAATTATCTCCTAACAGAAAGTAGGAAGGCCAGGGAATTGGAGACCCTGGAAGTCTTCTTGGGGCTTGGGGATGTGAGGAGTGATTAAATTGGAAGTCAGTTAGTGGAGCCAACAGATTAAAACCTTCTTTTAGCTGCTGCTGACTGCCAGGAATTCATTAAAAACGAACTGAAAACCAGTCTTCATTTACCTCTACCTGTTGTTAAAATGGCAGATTCCCGAAATTTCTATGTATAGGCTCCAATTGCCTCAAAATACAGAGGCTCCTCTCAGCCTCAGAAGTGCTGGGACTTCAGATATAATTCAGGTCAGGTTGTTGTTATTTATTTGTTGTTTTGGTTTAGGAAAGTAAGCTCTAACTGAATATCTCAGGATTGTCTGAAACCTCACCTGCAGCTTTGACTGGCCTTGAAACTGAAGTCCCCAGCCTTACAAATGTACCTGGGCCTGAGGAAATATGTGTTCTTTATTTTTTATATTTAAAATTTGTTTGTTTGTTTGTTCGTTTGTTTGTTTTTTCTTCCTTTTTTCCTTGTTGAAGATTGAAACCAGAGCTTCTTGCTGTAGCAGTAAAATATTTGTCCAGCCAGAAAAACTTTATATTTTAGATCTGCTTTAGATTTGTATTATGATGAAAAAAATTGAGGAGTTTGGTTATGATAAAAGCAACCATGATTTCATTTGGAGATTGAGATGCAAACACATTTACTCTAATTTATGAAAACCCTAGCAACAATGGGACCAAAATTTAGATCATCCTGTGATTGCATATAAACCCACTTGAAGTCACAGTTAAAGCCATCATATTCGGTGTGTGTGTATGTGTGTGTGTGTGTGTGTGTGTGTGTGTGTGTGTGTGTGTGTGTATTTACATTTCAAATATTAGTCATTTCCTGGTTTCACCCCAGAAATTCCCTTTACCATTCCACCCTCCCTCTGCTTCTATGAGCATGTTCCCCCACCCACCAACTCCCATGTCCCTGCTCTAGTATTTGCCTACACTAGGGCACCAACCTTCACATGACCAAGGACCTCTCCTCTCACTGATGTTTGACAAGGACATCCTCTGCTATGTATTTAGCTGGAGCCATGGTTCCCCCTCTTTGTTTGCTGGCTTAGTCCCTGAGTGCTCTGTGGGGGGGGGGCGGTCTGCTTGGTTCATATTATTGTTCTTCTTGTAAGGTTACAAACCCCTTCAGCTCCTTCAGTCCTTCCTCTAACTCCTCCACTGTGGACCCCATTATCAGTCTGATTGTTGGCTGTGAGCATGAGCCTCTGTTTTTGCCAACCTCTGGCAGAGCCCCTAAGGACACAGCCGTATTAGGCTCCTTTCAGCAATTATTTGTTGGTATCCACAATAGTGACAGGGTCTGGTGTTTATATACGGGATGGATCCACAGGTGGGGCAGATTCTGAATGGTTGTTCCTTCAGTCTCTGCCCTGCACTTTGTCTCCATATTTCCTCCCAGTAGTATTTTGTCCCCCATTCTGAGAAGGACGGAAACATGCACACTTTTTTCTTCCTTCTTAAGATTTATGTGGTCTGTGAATTACATTTTGGGTATTCTGAACTTTTAGGATAATATCCACTTATTATGAGTGCATACCATATTTTTTCCTTTGGGATTGTGTTACCTCATACAGGATGATATACTTTAGACCTATCTGTTTGCGTGTGAACTTCCTGAAGTCATTGTTTCTTTATGGTCACTATACATTTTTATCACTATTTCTCTATAATACAGCTTGAGGTCAGGGATGATTCCCTCTGAAGTTCTTTTATTGTTGTGAATAGTTTTTCAATATCCTGGATTTTCGTTATTCCAAATGATTTTGCATATTGCTCTTTCTATCTTTATAAAGAATTGAGTTTGAATATTGATGGAGAGGGCATGGAATCAGAGCTTACTTTTGGCAAGAAAGCCATTTTTACTAAATTATTTGGGACACCAAACTATGGCCATGGGAGATATTTCCATCTTCTGAGAATTTCAATTTCTTTCTTCAGAGACTTGAAGTTCTTGTCCTACAGAACTTTGACTTGCTTTTTTCGTGTCACACCAAGGTATTAAAATATGAGACTATTGTGAAGCGTGTTGCTTCCATAACTTCCTTTTCAGCCGGTTTATCCTTTTAGTAGAGGAAAGCTACTGATCTATTTGAGTTAATTGTATATCCAATCACTTTGCTAAAGTTGTTTCTCAGGCTTAAGGGTTCTTTGGTGGATATTTTGGGGTCACTAAATATACTATCTTATTACCTGTTAATAGTGATATTTTCATTTGTTCTATTCCAATTTTTAACTTTTTGACCTCTTTTTGTTTTCTATTTAATCTGGCTAGAACTTCTAGTACTATAGTGAATAGGTAGGGAGAGAGTGGGAAGCCTTGTCATATATTAGTGGGACTGCATCATGTTTCTCTCCATTTATTTTGATGTTGGATCCTGGTTTGCTACTATGTTTATTTATGGGCCTTGCTTTCTGAATCTATCCAAGACTTTCATCATGAAGGCGTGTTGATTTTTTTTTAAACGATTCCTCGGCGTCTAATGAGATAATACTGTGTTTTTTCCTTGAGATTCTTTACATATTGGATTACATTGATGGATTCCCATATATTGAACCATTCCTGTATCCCTGGGATGAAGCCTCTTGATCATGAAGGATGATCATTTTGATGTGTTATTGGATTGTGTTTAACAGAATGTTATTGAGAATTTTTGCATCAATATTTATAAGTTAAATTGGTCTGAAGTATCCTTTCTTCATTGGGTTTTTGTATGGTTTGGGTATAAGAGTAAATGTGGCTTCATAGAACAAATTAAGTAGTGTTCATTTTCTTTTGTTTTTGCATAATAGATTGAAGATTGTTGGTATTGGTGTTTCATTGAAAGTCTGATAGAAATCTGTACTAAACCCATCAGATACTGGGCTTTTTTTTTTTTTTTTGGAGGGGGGGCTCTTAATGACTGCTTCTATTTCTTTGGGGGTTATGGGAGAGTTTACAGGGTTTATCTCAACCTGATTGAAATTTAGTACCTGACATCTGTCTAGATAATTGTCCAATTCATCCAGATTTTCCACTTTTGCTAAGTTACAGGCTTGTGTAGTAGGATCTGATGATTTTTTTGGATTTACTAAGTATCTGTTGTTATGTCTCCCTTTTCATTACTGGTTTTGTTAATGTTGATACTTTCCCTGTGCCCTGTAATTAGTCTGGCTAATGTTTTATCTATCTTGTTGACTTTCTCAAAGGTCCAGCCCCTAGTTTGTTTGATTTTATGTTATAGTTCCTTTGTTTCCACTTGTTTGATTTCAGCCCTGAGTTTGATTAGTTCCTGCCTTCAACTCCTCTTGGGTGAATTTCCTTCCTGTTATTCAAGGGGTTTTAGGTGTGCTGTCAACCTACTACTGTATCTTCTCTACAGTTTCTATTTAGAGGCATTCAGAGCTATTAGATTCCCTTTAACACTGCTTTAGTTGTGTTCCACAACTTTCGGTATGTAGTAACATCATTTTTTTTTAAACTCTAAAAAGTCTTATATTTATTATTATTTTTTTTATTTCTTCCCTACCTGAATTATCACTGACTGGATTTTTGTTCACCTTCTACGTGTACATGGGTTTTCAATTATTTATATTATTATTTCAGATCAGCCTTAGCCCTTGGTGATTAGATAGGATGTATGAGATTATTTGGATATTTTTATATCTGTTGAGGCATGTTTTGTGACTGATTATATTGTTAATTTTGGAGAAGGCGTCATGAGGTGCTTAGCAGAATTGTCAATTTTTGTTCTAGAATAAAATGTTCTATAGATATCAACTAATGTATTTGTTTCATAACTTCTGTTAGTTTAACTGTGTCTTTTTTTAATTTTTCTTTCAAGGATCTTTCCATTGATGAGTGAGGGTTGTTGAAGTCTTCTACTATTATTGTGTGTGGTGCAATGTGCATTTTGAGCTGTACTAAAATTTCTTATATGAATATGGATGCCATTGCATTTGGACTATAAATGTTTAGAATTGAAAATTCATCTGGGTAAATTTTAACTTTGATGAATATGAAGTGTCACTCCTTGTCTTTTTAGATAACATTGGGTTGAAAGTCAAACTTATTTGATATGAGAATGGCTACTCCAAATTTGTTTCTTTGGAACATTTGCTTTGAAAACTGTTTTCCAGCCTTTTACTGTGAGGTAATGTCTGTCTTTGTCCCTGAGGTTTGTTTCTGGTATGCTGGGTCTTGCTTACACATCCAGGCGGTTAGTCTATTCCTTTCTAATTGGTGAATAGAATATGGTGATATTAAGAGATACTAAGACAAAGTCTTTCTTTCTTCCTGTTATTTTTGTTGGAATTTTGTTCATGTAGCTATCTTCTTTTAGGTTTATTTCAAGATTAATATCTTGCTTTTGCTAGCATGTGATTTCCCTCCTTATATTGGAGTTTTCCCTTTATTATCCCTTGAAGGGTTTGATTTGTTCAAAGATATTGTGTAAATATTGTTTTTTCACGGAATACCTTGTTTTCTCAATCTATGGTAAAATAGTTTTGCTGCATATTATAGCTTTGGCTCTTATTTCTGCTCTCTTAGTGTCTGTATGATATCTACCCGGGATCTTATGGCTTTCATAGTCTCTGGGGAGAAGTTAGGTGTAATTCTGATAGGAATTCCTGTATATGTTACTTGACCATTTTACCTTACTGCTTTTAATATTCTTTCTTTGTTTCGTGCATTTGGTGCTTTGATTAATATATGATGGCAGGGATTTTTGTTTTTGTTGTTGTTTTTCTGGTCCAAACTATTTGGAGTTCTGCATGCTTCTTGTATGTTCATGGACATCTCTTTCATTAGGTTAGGAAAGGTTTCTTTTATAGTTTTGTTGAAGATATTCACTGGCCCTATAATTTGGAAATCTTACTTCTCATCTATACCTGTTATCCTTATGATTTTTCTTCTCCTTGTGTCCTAGATTTCCTAGATGTAATTACTTAATTTTTAAAATCTGTTTCAAAAACTCAAAATGGGCAGTTTTTCCAAAGAAATTCAAATTGATAGTACTTTATTAACTATTACTAATATTGCATACTTTCAAATGTTTACATTTTCTATTGTCAATACAGTAAACAACCCAGCAATTGGTAAAGATGAAAATATATCGCCTCAAGTAAAAGGACATGAAGACAGGGGGTAATATTTTCAATTCTTTTTCTTTTTTTCTTTTTTTTTTTTTTGCCAGTTCAATAGAGTACTTCAAAAGTAGTGTTTGTGTTACCTTCACTGGAAAAGTAGATTCAGGAAGATCAGCATTTCAAGGTCAGATGCTGCTATATGTTAAGTTCAAGCCCAGCTTGGGATCCTTTAGACTTTGTGATCACAAACACATAGGAACTCATACAATAGGACCACCTGCATGTGATCTTTGACACACTCAAAGCAAAGGAGAAACATCATAAAAATAAGTAGGGGACTATCTGGGGAAAAAAAGTGTCTCGGCAAGTGTGGGAGAGTTATGAATAAACTCCTTGTGGGGTGTAAACGTATGAATTGTTAAAAGTAAATAATCCAAGTTCAAGTTGGTAGTCCACCATATATTTTATATGCATATGACATTTGTTCCAAACCAAACATTATATATTTATTATAAAAAATTAAAGAAGGTTCTGTGTAAAGTTTTGTGTGTGGTAAAAAAATGGCCTACCAGTCTCCTATATTTCTTGCTTTAATTTTTTATTGTTCTGTCTTCACAGACATGAAATAGGCAGTATGTTGGATAAATCTGGAGGTATGTGTTTTAGAAACATTTCCCTGTTTCTTGAAGAGGCCAAATGAGGGAAACAGATCTCTATAGAACCTATAGCATAGGGGGATAATTGTAGGCTTCACAGAAATTATAGTTTTCTTTAAAAAAATACATACAGATGACTTCTCATCCAACATTCAAAACTAAAGATTAACTAAAGATGTAGCTCAGTGGTAAAGCACCATTAAAAGTTATGAATTTCATCTTCAGTGGTGAAAACAAAAACAAAAAACCAGCAAAAAACAACAAACCCAGCAAATTAACAAAAAAAAAAAAAAAAAGAACCAAAGAAACAAAACACAGCAATAAGCCTATGTCAAAATTAACTGCAAATTGTAAAGTGAGCAAGAAAACCAATTTGCTGTTGTAAGGAAACAAGCAAAACCACCACTAAGCATTTTAGGAGCCTAAACTTAGGCATGATTAGAGAAATAGAAAAAGAAAACAAACAAACAAAAGACAAACAAACAAAAAATTGCAGTGTCTATAGCAACAGAACAAACCTTGAAGAGAGGCTAGAGAGATGGCTGTTTTAGTAAAATGTTTTCCTTGAAAATAAAAGTGGGGGCCTAGAATCCACTTCTAAAATGCAGGCTGCCAACCAGTGCTGAGTAGGTGGAGACAGCTTGCTGGCTAGCTGAGGTAGTGGCATTGGTGAGCTGCATATTCAGAGAGAACCTATCTCAAGTTTTAAGTTGGGTCAGTCACTGGTGGCACATGCCTTAATCCCAGACGTTGGGAGGCAGAGGCAGGGAGATTTTTGATTTTGACGCCACCCTGGTATACAGGGTGAATTCCAGGTTAACCAGAGCTATACAGATAAACCCTGACTTGAAAAAAAAAAGAGAAAATGAAAAAGAAATTTGGAATAAAATTGAGAATAAAACAGATGTCTATATCTGGCCTCCTTATGCACCCATATACTGAAATGTATACACTCCATTTTTATCCTGAAACTTTATATGATTTACACAATCCATTAAAATTATGTTTTTTTGTTGCTCTTTTGTTTGTTTGTTTGTTTGTTTCTGTTTCTGGAAATAGACAACATTAACAAAGTCATTTTTTATACTCTCCATTATATAGTAAAATTAAACATCTATCATGAGAAATGGTCCAGCACACCTTAAAACACACACAGGATAGGAATGGAAAGATGGCTTAGAAATTAAGAACACTTGTTTCTCTTGGACAGAACCAAGGTTTAGTTCCTAGAACCCTCATAATACTCAAAACCATTTTTAATTCTAGATGCAGGGATTTTGGCATCCTATTCTAGTTTCTAGGGGAACTAGTCATACATGTTATATAAATACAAACATGCAAAAACACTTTAGTTTAAAAAAAAACAAAAACAAACAAAAAAAAACCAAAAAAACAAACAAACAAACAAACAAACAAAAAAACAATTTAGAGTTACACAGAACAGCCCCTTCATCTGAAACGAAGTAGGAGAGTCCTCTTTGGAGTTCATTTTATTTTAACTTTCGAGTTAGTATTGCAAACTTAGAAAATGGAAAGCCTCTGGGTAGTAGTGGAAGTTAAAATACTACCCGCTTTTTGAAGCTTTAATCACAGATGACTGAAAGAGCCTCTCTCACCCTTAGTATTCATGTGCAAACACAGCCAATCAGCAATGGGCTTGGCTGAGATTGATTTCCCGCTGTTCAAACCCTGTTACCCAGTATGGTGGCTACAAAGAGTTCTTGAGGAAGCAAAATTCTTGAGGAATCATGATAGGATGAAGTCTCAGTGGGGGTAGTCAATTGTCTGTTGGTTAATCCTGGTTCAGCTAGGGGTCTGGGTGGGGATAAAGGTGGAGTTTTGGAGGTGTTTCTTCAGGAGTAATGAGATTAGGTGACCCTCACTGGACTCAGGAAGTTGCTAATTCTAGGTTCACAATCTATCTTTCCCACTTAGGTCTCTGCTAAGAAAAACTGAGAACTTCACTGTAAGTGCAAGAGTTTGAACAGACTGGCTCCTAGCAGAAATCAGGAAGGCCAAGGAAATGGAGACCCTGAAAGTATTCTTGGGGCCTGGGGATGTGAGGTGTGAGTAAACTGGACTTCACTTAGTGGATGAAACAGACAAGAACCTCTTCTGTGCAACTGCTTCCCACCAGGAATTTATTAAAAAGAAACTGAAGACCAGTCTACATTTTAACGTGTTGTGAAAATGCCACATTGCCGAAATTTCTATATATAGGTTCCAAACTGCCTCAAATTCTAGAGGCTTCTCTCAGCCTCAGAAGTGCTGGGAATTCAGACATAATTCAGACCAGGCTGTCTTTATTTATTTGTTGTTTTGTTTTAGGAAATTAAGCTCTAGCTCTATATCTCAGGATTGTCTGAAACCTCAATTGCAGCCTGGACTGGCCTTGTAACTGCAGTCCTCAGCCTCAGAAATGTAATGGGGCCTGAGGAATCATGCCTTCTTTATTTTTTATATCTAAATTTTGGGGGTTTTTATTTTTCATTCCTGAAGATTGAAACCAGAGCTTCTTGCTGTAGCAGTAAAATATTTGTCCAGCCAGGAAGAATTTTATATTTAAGATTTGTCTTAGATTTGTTTTGTGATGAAAAAGTTGAGGAGCTTGGTTGTGATAAGAGCAACTATGATTTTATTTGGAGATTGAGATACAGACACATTTACTCTAATTTATCAAAAAACTAGCAGGAATGGGAAAAATTTAGATCATCCTGTGATTAGATGTAAACCCACTTGAAGTCACAGTTAAAGCCATCAGTGTGTGTGTGTGTGTGTGTTTGTGTGTGTGTATTTATTTACATTTCAAATATCAGCCATTTCCTGGTTTAACCCCAGGAAATCCCTATTCCATTTGACACTTGCTTTGTTTCTATGAGCCTGTTCCCTCACCCACATACTCCACCTCCCTACCCTGGCATTTGCCTACACTGGGGCATGGAGCTTTCACAGGACCAAAGACCTCTCCTCCCACTGATGTCTGACAATACCATCCTCTGCTCAATATGCAGCTAGAGTCATGGGTGCCCCTCTTTGTTTGGTGGCTTAGTCCCTGAGTGCTCTGGACTGTCTGCTCGGTTCATATTGTTGTTCTTCCTGTAAGGTTGCAAACCCCTTCAGCTCCTTCAGTTCTTCCTCTAACTGCTGCCCTGGGGACCCCATGATCAGTCTGATTGTTGGCTGTGAGCATCAGCCTCTGTTCTTGCCAAGCCCTGGCAGAGCCTCTCAGGAGACAGTCATATTATGCTCCTATCAGCAAGCACTTGTTGGTATCCACAATAGTGACTGTGCCTGGTTTCTGTATATGGGATGGATCCAAAGGTTGGACAGAATCTGGATGGTCATTCCTTAAGTCTCTGCCCTGATCTCCACATTTCCTACCAGGAATATTATGTTCCACATTCTAAGAAGGACTGAAACACCTACACTTTTGTCTTCCTTCTTCTTGAGCTTCATGTGGTCTGTGAATTACATTTTGGGTATTCTGAGCTTTTAGGATAATATCCACTTATCAGTGAGTGCATACCATGTTTTTTTTTTTCCTTTGAGATCACACAGGATGATATATTTTAGATCTCTCCATTTAATGAAGGCATTGTCTCTGTACCATTACCATACATTTTTATCACTATTTCTGCATAATAAAGCTTAAGGTCAGGGATGATTCCCCCTGAAGTTCTTTTATTGTTGAGAATAGTTTTGGGATATTCTGGAGTTTTGATATTCCGAATGGTTTTGCATATTGCTCTTATTGTCTCTACGAAGAATTGAGTTTCAATTTTGATGGAGAGTGCATGGAATCTGTAGATTGCTTTTGGGAAGACAGCCATTTTTACTAAATTAATCTATGACCATGGGAAACCTTTCCATCTTCTGAGATTTTCAGTTTCTTTCTTCAGAGACTTGAAGTTCTTGTCATAGAAATCTTACACCTGCTTGGTTTGAGTCACACCAAGGAACTGTAATTTGTGACTTTTGAAAGGTGTTGTTTCCATAATTGCCTTTCAGCCTGTTTATCTTTTGAGTAGAAGAAAGGTACTGTTTTGTTTGAGTTAATTGTATATCTATCCACTTTGCTGAAGTTGTTTTTCAGGTTTATGGGTTCTCTGATGGAATTTTTGTGGTCACTTAAGTATACTATTTTATTATCTGCTAATAGTGATATTTTGATTTATTCCTTTCCAATTTTTATTCCTTTGACCATTTTTTGTTTTCTAGTTGCTCTGTCTAGAACTGTAGTACTATAGTGAATTGGTAGGGAAAGAGTAAGAAGCCTTGTCTAGTCCTGTCTTGTCTTATTTTAGTGGGATTGCATCAAGTTTCTCTCCATTTAATTTGATATTGGCTTCTGGTTTGCTTCTATTTTTAGGTATGTGCTTAAAATTCTTAATCTATCCAAGACTATTATCATGAAGGTTTGTTGATTTTTTTTCAAATGATTTCTCTTCATCTAATGAGAACTGTGTGTGAATTTGCTTCAATATATGTGTGTGTGTTTGTATGTGTGTCTGTGTGTGTGTGACAGATACATATATATGTATCTGATGAATCCGATTGTTTCATAACTTCTAGTTAGTTTCACAGTGTCTCTTTTTCATTTCTTTTTTCCAGGACCTCTCCGTTGCTCAGAGTGGGGTGTTGAAGTCTCTCACTATTATTATGTGGGGTACAATATGTACTTTGAGTTCTAGTAAAATTTCTTTATGAATTTGGTTGCCCTTGTATTTGGAGCATAGATATTCCGAATTGTGAGTTCATCTTTGATGAATTATCCTTTGATAAGCATGAAGTAACATTACTTACCTTAAAAAACAAAAAAAAAAGTATTTTGTGAACCTCCTCTTTTCACAGTAGGCCCTCTTGACTACTGAGGCGTTTTTGTAACAGCTTTGAAGGAATTTTAAAAGGAAAAAAAATAGATGTAAACAATTTCACAGTTCCATTTACTCATACCTAAGTGATATGTATACAAAATTCTGTACATGAAACATATTTTCATTGATCCAGTGCTAATTTTATATTAAGTCAGTTTCTTTTCTAGGAGTCTTCTGTGCTTCCTTCTTTATATGGCACAATGCAAAACTGAATTCTTTAATGTAACCCTTATAACTTATTTTTAAATTTTATGTTATGGTTATTGTTTTTTTTTCTCCTTTCACGTGTGTATGTGCACAACTAGTGTGTCTTGTACCTTAGGAAGCCAGATGAAAGCATTGAATCCCCTGAAACTGAAGTTATAGGTAGTGAGCCACCTTGTGGGTTTTGGTACTCCAATCTCAGAAATCTGGAAGGGAACCAGTGCTCTTAACTGCTGAATCATCTCTCCAATCCCTTCATTGTTTTGTTTTGTTTTGTTTTGTTTTGTTTTGTTTTTTTATGAAACGAATTATCTAACTGTAAGTGGAAGACAACTTACTAAACAATGAGAGAATGATACTCAGATTCTAAAGAATCTGTTTTAAATTATATGTAACTGAATGCTAAGTGAGCTTTCTCAGAAGACAGTAACTTGTCTTTGAGATATGGTGTCATTATGTAGTTCAGGCTGGCCTGCATTTTCCTATTTAACCTATGCAGTCTTTACACTGGAAATCTCCTGCTTAAGCTTCTAATATTAGGATCATACACAAAAAAAACATCTTACATGGCTTACTAAACAATGCTCCTAATACCTATTTTTTGGACTTATTTATGTGTATTAGTGTTTTGCTTACAGTTATATATGTGCACCACATGTGTACCTGTTGCTCAGATATCAGTTGATTATTTCAGATACCTGGAACTGGAGTCAGATAGTTGTGAGCCACCATATGAGTGCTAGACACCAAACCTATGTCCTTTGCAAAGAACAGGAAGTACTCTTAACTGCTGAGCCATATCTCTACCCCCATGAAACAATATTATATTTTTAAAAAATAATATTTTGCTTCTTTCAAGTTACCCATTTTACCAGATTTTTTTTTCAACTGAAGGATTTGCTCTATTTGGAGGAGGCAGAATAATCATTTAATAATCTGATTTTATCTAGTACTATATATGGTGAGAATATTAAACATGTACACCATAATATAGCTTCATCCTAGTTACTGAAATCTAACTGTGCATGCTAGAAAGGTACTAAACATTTTCTCAAGCATTACAATTTTCATGAACTGCAGCAGTTACTGATCAAAAGTTCCTACCATAATTTTCTTCAAGTGTTTTTTTAAAGGATATGTTCTGAAGTATAATTAACAATTCACTTTAGAAATAATTTTATTTTGATTAAAAAACTTGGAGATCTTTGTTTTAAACATAGATTTTAACATTTTTATCTATTTTTATTTATATAGGTATTTTGCCTATAAGTATGTCTGTGAGTCATATACATATGTACCTGGTGCATGCAGAATTTAGAACAGGGCTCCAGAACTCCAGTTCCAGTATCACATCCCCTGGAACTGGAGTTGGAGATATTTGTGCACATTATGTAGGTGCTAGGAATCAGACGCAGGTTTGATTCTGACAGGGTCTCATTTGTAGCTCTGACTGTCATGGAACTCAGTATGTTGACCAGGTTAGCCTGGAACACACAAATATCTCTCTGCCTTTTCCTCTAGAATACTAGAATTAACATGGGAACCAATATGCCCGGCTGCCCTCTTATTTTAATTGAATATTTTAAACAATGGGTCTAACAGTTCCACAGTCAAGTTTGTTCTTTCAGTTGCATCATCTTTTTTAGATTTGGAAAAGAATTAGCCTTTATTAAAAGTGTTTCCCTATGAAGAATTAAGCATACTTTTGATCCTTTGTTTTGTGCATTTGTTCGTTTGAAAACTGTTCTTGAAGCTCAAAATTATTTTCCTTACAAAAATTAAAATTCAGATAAGATTAGATATTTCTTATCCAAAATACATTGACTGTTTTTTTCTATGTTGTGGAACATTTCTGTAGACTTTACAGGTTGAACATCCTTCATCTGAACATACCAAACCCTAAGTATTCTAAAGTATGAAGCATGTTTGTGATATCTATCATTTAATTTTAAGTTTCCATAGCATTATTGAAAGAAATTTATCTATATCTATTTTACTTGTAGACATGGAATCACCTAATTTTTCTTCAAAATGACCCTTTATTTTTAATATAGATGACATTTATAATACGCTTCACATAAAGAGAAAATGGATGGAAACTTATGTCAAAGAATCTTTCAAAGGCAGGAACCAGAAATTAGAAAGATTTTGCAAAATGAACGAACGAGAGAGGTAGAGTTGTTATATTTGTAGGGTCAAATGTGTATCATTTTAAAAATTATATGTGGCTGAAGTTTAAAAAAAATATATCATGTCTGATTCTTTAGTAAAAATGTGTGACTTTGATTTTGTCTAAACAGTTAACCCTATAACATCATGCCTTCAAGCAAACTAAATGTAATTCTTAGAAATCTATGAAAATTTTATTTTCTCCTTTAAGTCAATGTTAATGAGATTTAAATTTTAATTTACACTCATTGTGGAAATACAGAAGTCTTGCACATAGTCTTAGGAATGTAATTTATGGATTATTATGTTTAACAATATTCAAAAGGAACAACTACAATTACATATGCAGACAATTTGAATATTTTAGGTGACATATGTTTTGCACTGTCTTTACTAAGGCAATGCATGAAAAATAAATTAGAACTTATATTTGGTAGAAAATAATGAAAAAAAACACATTGAAATATAATTAAATTTTGTACATGTATATATATATGTGTGTGTGTGTGTGTATGTGTGCGTTACTTGTGTGTTGTGTGTGTTTATATTTCTTTAATTTTGAAAAGCTAAAACATAAATGAAAACCTCTCTGATAATATGATAGGGGAAAAATCTATAATGATTTCCCATTAGATATTTTATACTGCTATTTTTCTTTTTATAGTATGAAATGTTCAATTGAATTTGTTTTGGGTGTTCTTTTTCATATTGGTATGAAATGTACCTGCTTTTGTTACTGTGCTTTACAGGAAGAACATCAACAACAAATTTTGTGAGCAGTATATAACTACATTTCAGAAGTCTTATATGGATGTACAGAAATTCAATGAGGAAAAAGAAAAATCAGTGGTTGGTACCATAAAAAAACTTAATATTTAACCTAGTATTACTAAGTAGGAATGGAACAACTAGCCTTGGGTTGAGCATATGAAACTAAATTAAGTTCCACTATCTATCTATCCTTGCTTCTGTTCTAGTCTTACTGAGATATAAACTATTGATTGCATACTATATCAATGTAAACGACTAGGCATTTTATGGTATACAAGATCATAAATTTTCAAGAGGCAGACATTTGCAGAAAGATCAAGAGATGATTACCAGTGACTACAAAAAAAAAAAGCACAATATATCAGAGTTGAAAGGAGAAAGCTTATTTATTGGTTTCACCTGGACTGTGTTGTTTATATTAAAAAACCAACTCAATTTGGTAAATCAGTTCTTACAGTCCTAAATTTAGTAAAGATTTAGTAACAACAGAGGATGGAAACAAACAATCTCAACAGCCCTGGAAGAATTTTCCTGTGGAAGAATATCAGCAAACAATTTTAGATCACGTCTCCATTACTCTACCAGTCACTGTAGTCATCACCTGGTTTCCAAGTAAGATCTGAGGCAACGATAATCATATTAACTATTTTTTTTTATTTGACTGTTTAATAGTTTGGAAAGTACTCAATTTGAAAGGAACAGCAAATTCATTCTTGCCTCAGAAGGTATTGAGGAAGCTGCCATTATGAGTCAGTTCCGGAAAGAGATAGGAACTAAAGATAAATAATAAATACTCCAATTGAAGGCAATTTTTAAACATTGGACTCTGGATGACATTTCAAGGGAAAGTGATCATCCCTATAAATAAGGAGTCTAAAGACAGAACAGCAGGGTACTTCAAGATTTGTAATTCTGCATATGGCAGCTGGTGAGAGGGAGCCAGTAAAGGAAGAGAACCACTGGTAGAAAGAAAACTACCATGAGTGAAGGAAAGTTTTAAAGAAGAAAAGATCCCTAAATGTGTCATATGCTGCATGTGGGCCCAATAAGAATGATTTACAGGGCTGGAATATGATTTAGTTGGTAATCTTTCTCCCGTGTAGGCATGGAGACCCCAGCTTATATTCCCTGCATTGGGATGAATGCCCACACCACCACCACCAACAACAAAATAAACAACAACACACTAGCAAAACTAAAAACAAACCACCACCACAACAACAAAAAAAAGTTGGTGTAGTGGTGAGCATTTAAAAAAAAAAAACAATCTCAGATTTAGTTCAGAGAAAAGAAGATCTCCAGATCTTTGTAGCCACCAGGTGTAGCATAAATGATGAGCTCTAGGTTTAGTGAGATTCTGTCTCTGAAACAGTACTGTGAAATCAAAGATGACACCCAGTATTAACCCTTTGTCTCCAAATGTATGCAGTTGCACTTTTTTTAAAGATAAGCATTGCAAATTAGAGGTAATTTTACTTAATTATGATGATTTGAGTGCAAATGTGAGGTAAAAAATTGATCAGTGTGAATAAAGGGCAAAACAGGATTGTAGTAGCCCAAGATGAAAATTGTAAAGGGCTTGTCTTAATTTTTTTTAAATGCAAATTATCATGGTTGTGTGCAACCCTAAAGAATACAATGAGAACTTTATGTTACTACTTCTATATGTTGCTTGAGATTGGAATCTAGAGAAAACCAATCTAAGCTTCCAAGACTAGGATTTTACCGAGTTCATGTATACATGGTGCATGCCTATAAACATAAGAACTTGGGAGGCTAAGGCCAGTCTGTGCATTATGAAAAACTCTTTCACATTAAAAAAAATTCCTACCCCACAATTGGTAGCATAATTTTATTTCATGTTATTGTAAAAATATACACATATTTAGTCAAAATAGTTGTTAAAATTTTAAATCAGTTGGAAAACTATTCCTTTTAACTTTCATATAGAATTATTTTTGCTCACATAAATGTTTTAGTATTAGATATACATTTAGTGTTTTATTGTTAGACTACCATGCATGTTGCATGGCAGTATCAACAAAAATAAACAGAATTGTTATACTAATGTTTTCCTTTTACATTTGTAGAATAGTTGTCAAAAAGAACAACAAGCATTGAAACTGTCCAAATGTAGTCAGAACCAGACCCTGGAAGCAGGTAAAGAAATGCATGAGAAGTCCATGGAGGTATGTTGCACATGGTCCATAAAATGACCTTAGGAATCTAAATATGTTTTAATAATCATAAAGTTTAACTACTTATTATTTTGAATTATTTCTGACTGAAGTGACTGCTATTATCCATAAAATCCTAATGGCTTTGTAGGAATTATTAAAGTTATGAAATAATAAAATGGGAATTTGACCTCAGATGTACCTCATACATTAATAACACTATAATTATCCTGCTTTATTAAACATAACCCTAATACTAACCCTAATCCTAATCCTGACCTTAACCCTTACCTTATACATCATCTGCACAGAATCTTTCATATTTGTATCCTTGGGAGTTTATTTAATAAGAGGTACTTTTCTGTTTTAGGTTTTGATGAACTTGGGGACCAAGAACTAAGATATGCTTTTTGGTGTAGATGGTGAACTGAGAAAAAAAAATGTCTATGTTTAAAAGAGCCAACATGGAGAATAATCTGAAGTACTCGTTTACTTTCCCATCTTCAGAAAAATGAAGCATGAAAAATTTTCACTTGCTAGTTATATATATATATATAAAACAAAGAAAAAAATATCTACCTTTTTTTGTCTCCTATGAAACAGAGTTTTAAAGTTTCTTTAATCCTTTTTATTCTGATGATTCTGAGAAGGAAGTTAATCCCAGTGATGTGATTACAAAGTTAACTAGCAGTTATACCTTAAGAGTCAAAAGAGAACTTCTTTATTTTTTTTCCATTTTTATTAGGTATTTCGCTCATTTACATTTGCAATGCTATACCAAAAGTCCCCCATAGCCACCCACCCCCTCTCCCCTAACCACCCACTCCCCTTTTATGGCCCTGGCGTTCCCCTGTACTGGGGCATATAAAGTTTGCGTGTCCAATGGGCCTCTCTTTCCAGTGATGGCCGACTAGGCCATCTTTTGATACATATGCAGCTAGAGTCAAGAGCTCCGGGGTACTGGTTAGTTCATAATGTTGTTCCACCTATAGGGTTGCAGATCCCTTTAGCTTCTTTGGTACTTTCTCTAGCTCCTTCATTGGGGGCCATGTGATCCATCCAATAGCCGACTGTGAGCATCCACTTCTATGTTTGCTAGGCCCAGGCATACTCTGACAAGAGACAGCTATATCAGGGTCCTTTCAACATTATCTTGCTAGTGTATGCAATGGTGTCAGCATTTGGAAGCTGATTATGGGATGGATCCCCGGATATGGTAGTGTCTACATGGTCCATCCTTTTATCTCAGCTCCAAACTTTGTCTCTGTAACTCCTTCCAAGGGTGTTTTGTTCCCACTTCTAAGGAGGGGCATAGTGTTCACACTTCAGTCTTCATTTTTCTTGAGTTTCATGTGTTTAGGAAATTGTATCTTATATCTTGGGTATCTTAGGTTTTGGGCTAATATCCACTTATCAGTGAGTACATATTGTGTGAGTTCCTTTGTGAATGTGTTACCTCACTCAGGATGATGCCCTCCAGGTCCATCCATTTGGCCAGGAATTTCATAAATTCATTCTTTTTAATAGCTGAGTAGTACTCCATTGTGTAGATGTACCACATTTTCTGTATCCATTCCTCTGTTGAGGGGCATCTGTGTTCCTTCCAGCTTCTGGCTATTATAAATAAGGCTGCTATGAACATAGTGGAGCATGTGTCCTTCTTACCAGTTGGGGCATCTTCTGGATATATGCCCAGGAGAGGTATTGCTGGATCCTCCGGTAGTACTATATCCAGTTTTCTGAGGAACCGCCAGACTGATCTCCAGAGTGGTTGTACAAGCCTGCAATCCCACCAACAATGGAGGAGTGTTCCTCTTTCTCCACATCCACGCCAGCATCTGCTGTCACCTGAATTTTTGATCTTAGCCATTCTGACTGGTGTGAGGTGGAATCTCAGGGTTGTTTTGATTTGCATTTCCCTGATGATTAAGGATGTTGAGCATTTTTTCAGGTGCTTCTCTGCCATTCGGTATTCCTCAGGTGAGAATTCTTTGTTCAGTTCTGAGCCCCATTTTTTAATGGGGTTATTTGATTTTCTGAAGTCCACCTTCTTGAGTTCTTTATATATGTTGGATATTAGTCCCCTATCTGATTTAGGATAGGTAAAGATCCTTTCCCAATCTGTTGGTGGTCTTTTTGTCCTATTGACGGTGTCTTTTGCCTTGCAGAAACTTTGGAGTTTCATTAGGTCCCATTTGTCAATTCTCGATCTTACAGAGCAAGCCATTGCTGTTCTGTTCAGGAATCTTTCCCCTGTACCCATATCTTCAAGGCTTTTCCCCACTTTCTCCTCTATAAGTTTCAGTGTCTCTGGTTTTATGTGAAGTTCCTTGATCCACTTAGATTTGACCTTAGTACAAGGAGATAAGTATGGATCGATTCGCATTCTTCTACACGATAACAACCAGTTGTGCCAGCACCAATTGTTGAAAATGCTGTCTTTCTTCCACTGGATGGTTTTAGCTCCCTTGTCGAAGATCAAGTGACCATAGGTGTGTGGGTTCATTTCTGGGTCTTCAATTCTATTCCATTGGTCTACTTGTCTGTCTCTATACCAGTACCATGCAGTTTTTATCACAATTGCCCTGTAGTAAAGCTTTAGGTCAGGCATGGTGATTCCACCAGAGGTTCTTTTATCCTTGAGAAGAGTTTTTGCTATCCTAGGTTTTTTGTTATTCCAGATGAATTTGCAAATTGCTCCTTCTAATTCGTTGAAGAATTGGGTTGGAATTTTGATGGGGATTGCATTGAATCTGTAGATTGCTTTTGGCAAGATAGCCATTTTTACAATGTTGATCCTGCCAATCCATGAGCATGGGAGATCTTTCCATCTTCTGAGATCTTCTTTAATTTCTTTCTTCAGAGACTTGAAGTTTTTATCATACAGATCTTTTACTTCCTTAGTTAGAGTCACGCCGAGATATTTTATATTATTTGTGACTATTGAGAAGGGTTTTGTTTCCCTAATTTCTTTCTCAGCCTGTTTATTCTTTGTGTAGAGAAAGGCCATTGACTTGTTTGAGTTAATTTTATATCCAGCTACTTCACCAAAGCTGTTTATCAGGTTTAGGAGTTCTCTGGTGGAATTTTTAGGGTCACTTATTTATACTATCATATCATCTGCAAAAAGTGATATTTTGACTTCCTCTTTTCCAATTTGTATCCCCTTGATCTCCTTTTGTTGTCGAATTGCTCTGGCTAATACTTCAAGTACTATGTTGAAGAGGTAGGGAGAGAGTGGGCAGCCTTGTCTAGTCCCTGATTTTAGTGGGATTGCTTCCAGCTTCTCTCCATTTACTTTGATGTTGGCTACTGGTTTGCTGTAGATTGCTTTTATTATGTTTAGGTATGGGCCTTGAATTCCTGATCTTTCCAAAACTTTTATCATGAATTGGTATTGGATCTTGTCAAATGCTTTTTCTGCATCTAACGAGATGATCATGTGGTTTTTGTCTTTGAGTTTGTTTATATAATGGATTACATTGATGGATTTTCGTATATTAAACCATCCCTGCATCCCTGGAATAAAACCTACTTGGTCAGGATGGATGATTTCTTTAATGTGTTCTTGGATTCGGTTAGCGAGAATTTTATTAAGGATTTTTGCATCGATATTCATAAGAGAAATTGGTCTGAAGTTCTCTATCTTTGTTGGATCTTTCTGTGGTTTAGGTATCAGAGTAATAGTGGCTTCATAAAATGAGTTGGGTAGAGTACCTTCTACTTCTATCTTGTGAAATAGTTTGTGCAGAACTGGAATTAGATCTTCTTTGAAGGTCTGATAGAACTCTGCACTAAACCCGTCTGGTCCTGGGCTTTTTTTGGCTGGGAGACTATTAATAACTGCTTCTATTTCTTTAGGGGATATGGGACTGTTTAGAAGGTCAACTTGATCCTGATTCAACTTTGGTACCTGGTATCTGTCCAGAAATTTGTCCATTTCGTCCAGGTTTTCCAGTTTTGTTGAGTATAAGCTTTTGTAGAAGGATCTGATGGTGTTTTGGATTTCTTCAGGATCTGTTGTTATGTCTCCCTTTTCATTTCTGATTTTGTTGATTAGGATTTTGTCCCTTTGCCCTCTGGTGAGTCTAGCTAAGGGTTTATCTATCTTGTTGATTTTCTCAAAGAACCAACTCCTCGTTTGGTTAATTCTTTGAATAGTTCTTCTTGTTTCCACTTGGTTAATTTCACCCCTGAGTTTGATTATTTCCTGCCGTCTAGTCCTCTTGGGTGAATTTGCTTCCTTTTTTTCTAGAGCTTTTAGATGTGTTGTCAAGCTGCTAGTATGTGCTCTCTCCCGTTTCTTCTTGGAGATACTCAGAGCTATGAGTTTCCCTCTTAGAAATGCTTTCATTGTGTCCCAAAGGTTTGGGTACGTTGTGGCTTCATTTTCATTAAACTCTAAAAAGTCTTTAATTTCTTTCTTTATTCCTTCCTTGACCAAGGTATCATTGAGAAGAGTGTTGTTCAGTTTCCACGTGAATGTTGGCTTTCCATTATTTATGTTGTTATTGAAGATCAGTCTTAGGCCATGGTGGTCTGATAGGATACATGGGACAATTTCAATATTTTTGTATCTGTTGAGGCTTATTTTGTGACCAATTATATGGTCAATTTTGGAGAAGGTCCCGTGAGGTGCTGAGAAGAAGTTATATCCTTTTGTTTTAGGATAAAATGTTCTGTAGATATCTGTCAGGTCCATTTGTTTCATAACTTCTGTTAGTTTCACTGTGTCCCTGTTTAGTTTCTGTTTCCACGATCTGTCCATTGATGAAAGTGGTGTGTTGAGGTCTCCCACTATTATTGTGTGAGGTGCAATGTGTGCAAAGTGTCTTTAATGAATGTGGCTGCCCTTGCATTTGGAGAGTAGATATTCAGAATTGAGAGTTCCTCTTGGAGGATTTTACCTTTGATGAGTATGAAGTGTCCCTCCTTGTCTTTTTTGATAACTTTGGGTTGGAAGTCGATTTTATCCGATATTAGAATGGCTACTCCAGCCTGTTTCTTCAGACCATTTGCTTGGAAAATTGTTTTCCAGCCTTTCACTCTGAGGTAGTGTCTGTCTTTTTCCCTGAGATGGGTTTCCTGTAAGCAGCAGAATGTTGGGTCCTGTTTGTGTAGCCAGTCTGTTAGTCTATGTCTTTTTATTGGGGAATTGAGTCCATTGATATTAAGAGATATTAAGGAAAGGTAATTGTTGCTTCCTGTTATTTTTGTTGTTAAAGTTGGCATTCTGTTCTTGTGGTTGTCTTCTTTTAGGTTTGTTGAGGGATTATCTTCTTGTTTTTTCTAGGGCGTGGTTCCCGTCCTTGTATTGGTTTTTTTCTGTTATTATCCTTTGAAGGGCTGGATTCGTGGAGAGATAATGGGTGAATTTAGTTTTGTCGTGGAATACTTTGGTTTCTCCATCTATGGTAATTGAGAGTTTGGCTGGGTATAGTAGCCTGGGCTGGCATTTGTGTTCTCTTAGTGTCTGTATAACATCTGTCCAGGCTCTTCTGGCTTTCATAGTCTCTGGTGAAAAATCTGGTGTAGTTCTGATAGGCTTGCCTTTATATGTTACTTGACCTTTTTCCCTTACTGCTTTTAGTATTCTATCTTTATTTAGTGCATTTGGTGTTCTGATTATTATGTGTTGGGAGGAATTTCTTTTCTGGTCCAGTCTATTTGGAGTTCTGTAGGCTTCTTTAATGTTCATGGGCATCTCTTTCTTTAGATTTGGGAAGTTTTCTTCAATAATTTTGTTGAAGATGTTTGCTGGTCCTTTGAGTTGAAAATCTTCATTCTCATCCACTCCTATTATCCGTAGGTTTGGTCTTCTCATTGTGTCCTGGATTTCCTGGATGTTTTGAGTTAGGATCTTTTTGCATTTTCCATTTTCTTTGATTGTTGTGCCGATGTTCTCTATGGAGTCTTCTGCACCTGATATTCTCTCTTCCATCTCTTGTATTCTGTTGCTGATGCTGGCATCTATGGTTCCAGATTTCTTTCCTAGGGTTTCTATCTCCAGCGTCGCCTCACTTTGGGTTTTCTTTATTGTGTCTACTTCCCTTTTTAGGTCTAGTATGGTTTTGTTCATTTCCATCACCTGTTTGGATGTGTTTTCCTGTTTTTCTATAAGGACTTCTACCTGTTTGGTTGTGTTTTCCTGTTTTTCTTTAAGGACTTGTAACTCTTTAGCAGTGTTTTCCTGTTTTTCTTTAAGGACTTGTAACTCTTTAGCAGTGTTCTCCTGTATTTCTTTAAGTGAGTTATTGAATTCCTTCTTTATGTCCTCTACCATCATCATGAGATATGCTTTTAAATCCAGGTCTACCTTTTCAGGTGTGTTAGGGTGTCCTGGATTGGGCGAAGTGGGCGTTCTGGGTTCTGATGATGGTGAGTGGTCCTGGCTTCTGTTAGTAGGATTCTTACGTTTACCTTTCGCCATCTGGCAATCTCTGGAGTTAGTTGTTATAGTTGTCTTTGTTAAGAGATTGTTCCTCTGTTGATTTTGTTACCCTCTATCAGCAGGCGTGGGAGACAAGCTCTCTTCTCTGAGTTTCAGTGGTCAGAGCAGTCTCTGTAGGCAAGCTCTCCTCTCTCAGGGAAGGTGTACAGTTATCTGGTGTTTGGACCTCCTCCTGGCTGAAGGTGAAGGCCCAAAACAGGATCTTTCCCAGAAGCTGTGTTGCTTTGGCCAGGAAGGTGGCCAGTTGTCTGGAGTCGAAGATGTCGCCGCCTCAGAAGCTCTGTGGCTCTTGTCCGGAAGGAGGCCGGCCGTCTGGATCTGAGGTTGGCGCTGCCTCAGAAGCTCTGTGGCTCTTGCCGGGAAGGTGGCTGGTTGTCTGGAGCTGAAGATGGCGCCGCCCAAGAATCTCTGCGACACTCTCGCCCGTCCCAGAAATGGCTGGCACTCTGTATTCCACACGGTCACCCGTGCAGCCTGCCCTCCGCGGAGTCCCGGAGCCAAGAAGGCTCCCGCCGGCGCCTGTGCCACAAACCTCTCAGGCCGGGCAGACCCCCGTGCTCTCACCAGGACTTCTTTATTTTTAAATATCTTTAATCATTTTCTTGTTTAAGTGTAAGTGCATCTTTATATTAACTTCCAAAGGAAAACTAAATGAATATGTGAATGGTATATAGTCCCGTGCACTGAAATTCCACACACTAATATAGTTGAATTATTTAAAAATTATTCTTATATTTTTTTTAAAGTCGAGATTTTATTCTTCTCCTAGTTCCCCCTCTTACTGTTCCACACCCCATATCTCCTGCCTATATGCCCCCATGCTCCCAGGGCCCCAAGCCCACAATCCCCATCATCAAGAGGATGTCCCCACCATCCTGCCCCCTCTCCACCAGACCTCCCTGCTCCCTGGGGCCTGAAGTCCCTTGAGGATTAGATGGACCTCATCTGACTGTCCAGATCTGGCAGTCCTTTTCTGTATATGTGTTGGTGGCTTTATATCATCTGGTGTATGAAGCCTGGTTTCTGGCTCAGTGTCTGAGACATCTGGGAGGTCCAGGTTATTTGAGATTGTTGGTCCTCCTACCGGGTTGACCTCTTCCTCAGCTTCTTCCAGCTTTTCCCCAATTCATCCACAGGGGTTCCCAGCTTCTGTCTATTGGTTGCATATAAATTTGAGCATCTGACTCTTTCACCTGCTGGCTTGGTCTTTCAGAGAGCAGTCATGATAAGCCCATTTTTTGTGAGCACAGAATAACATCAGTAATAGTGTCAGGCCTTGATGCCTCTCCTTGAGCTTTATCACAATTTGGTCTTGTCACTGGATCTCCTTTTCTTTAGGCTTTTCTCCATGTTTTTTCCCTGCAGTTCTTTCAGACAGGAACAATTCTGGGTTAGAGCTTTTTACTGTGGGATGGTAACTCAATCTTTCCACTTGATGTCCTGTCCCTCCACTGGAGGAGGACTCTACAAGTTCCCTCTTCCCACTGTAGGGCATTTCTTCTAAGGTCCCTCCCTTTGAGTCCTTAGGGTCTCTCACCTCCCAGGTCTCTGATATAACCGAGTGTTTTCTCACCTCCTACCTCAAAAAGTTGCCTGTTTCCATTCTTTTTGCTTTTTCCTCAGCACTTCAGTCATGTTCCCCACACACACAATACCTGATCATGTTCAACTTCTTGTCCCATTTCCCACCCAGGCTCTTTCCTCCCCATCACTGTAGTGATTTTTTTAACCTTCTTAACATTTAAAATTGTTTTCATCCATACAGATAATTGAAATTTATTTATTTTTTGATTCATTATCTTATTAGTTTCCAAAGGTAAGAGATACAAATAAAGAAGGTACATTGGGTTGATTTTATTTCACTTCATTTCATTTTTGAAATAGGCACATAGTATGTTGTGTATTGTCCAAGAAGTTCTAGAATGTTTAGGTTCCAGGTGATCTCAGCATTCCATGTAGGTATTATTACAGGTATGTGACAACATACCTGGCTTATATTGTTCTTAAGAAAGTAGTCCCACAAAAATGTCCTATAAACACTTTAAAATTAACATTGCTCTCAGAGATGAAAATATTTCCTGTTAACTTACAAAATTCATTGAAAGTATATTTCTTTCTTGAAAGAAACTAAACTGCTAACTTCAAGGCAGGATAAAAGGACTGATTAGCCCCCTCTCTCTGTTCTAGGCCCAACCTCTCTGTTCCCATTGTTCTTGTTTCTATAGCTCTCTGTCTCTCTCTTTGTTTCCAGCTTCCCATCTATCTGTTCTTTGCCCCACATTTTTCTGACCTAATGTTTTTGTTTCTGTCTCTATGCCTCTATACCTCCCCCATTTCCTCACTCCTCTACCCTCTCCCAATCATTCCCTTTATACCAGGTCTGTTCCATGGTGTAATTTCTCAAGGTCACAACTTGCATGGGCCCAGCAAATGTATTCCCTTGCCATGTAATATTTCATAACACTAACACATTAAAAGCAACTGACAAAATCTATAAATATTAGTTTGAGACATGGATTCTTGTATTCCCAAAAAGGAATCAAAACAACATTTCATTTGGCTTGGCCTTAAGATAAAATCAGATAACCTAAACTTACCTAATCATTAAGAATGCTAAATTATGCACTTGTTTTTCTCCTTGCAACAATGTATGTCCATCAGTGCCCTGTGACACAAATAAATCCACAAACTTGCTCCATTGACAAGAGCATTGCTCATTTAATCCTGTGATAACAAAAGCAGGTGCAGCAGGGGCAGCATCTGCCCTAGGTCCTCTCAGGAGCTCTTTCTTTTATACACTCTCAAGAATCACTAGAATTTCAAACAAAAACTATCTGCAGCTGGGGACACACATGAGATTAAAACAAAACAAAATAAAAAAAAACTACACATATAACATTACTGGGTTTTTATAGGAAGCAAAATTCTCATACATTTTTCCTATAAGGAGGATGGAAGATCCTACAACTCAGAAGCAAATAAAACTTCCAAGTTTTAGGAAGCTCAGAAAGCTCTAGGTTTGCTGAGGCCCTCCCAAAGGCAAGAAAAGAGGAACACAATTGCTGGGGTGATGTTTCGCCTACCTCTTCCTGGTAAAGAGAATGCAACACAGTTGAATTCTTTTCAACAGCTTAAGAGCAGGAATGCCTCAATGCTACAGGAACCCCAGGAACCCAGGGAGGACTGCTTAAATACACCCCAGCACTGGGGAGGGCTATGTGTCCTGCTGGGGTTGGTCAGTCTGCAGACATGTTAATTTGCATGCACCCACTCAGGAGGGGTTGGTGCCAGATTTGGGCTAGCACCTGCTCACTGGTGTTGTTTACTGAAATGGTGTACCAGAGACCAGCACCATCTTTTAGGTGCTGGCTGCCTACAGCATGAACAGATTTTTTTTTACTACTTGCTTGGACTGATCTTCCCCTGCTTTGTGGGCCCAGCCTGCTAATTCTGTTATCTACTGTATTTGTCTAACTCAGTTGGGATAAGGATTTACTTGGACCCAGCTTCATTTGTCACATCCACTTTTCAAGTATAAAAAAAAAAAATCACATACTCCATCTACCAACATGGGAGACATTATTTTTTGATATGCAGTTTTCCCCAACAGTGGAATGACAAGAAGACCAGAGCCATCCCTTAGGACAGGGACAAATGATCCAAAAGTTACTATTCTCTAACCTAGGACAACCAATGTCAATAATTTTATATGTCTCTGCAAACCTAGATTATGGCTGATCAACTTCATTGAGTCATTGGCAGCACTCAGAGTGGGCATACAGGCTAAATGATAACTATATATGTGAACATCCTTCAACTCTGGCCAGATGTATCCCTAAAGCCCATTTTTACATTTCCTACTGGAAGCACATCTTATGAACAACCTGGCACTACAAGTGCAAAAATGGTGCTCCTTCAAAAGGAGCCTTCTGCATCAGACTGTCAACTAGGGACCTGGAAACATTCTAATTTCAATATCACTAACTTAAGAAACCCCTGACAGAATACTGGCTGGCAGATTGGAAAGGGCACGATCACAGGGTCTGTGTTATATTTCAAGAGAGTTTCTATCATGCATTAAGTGACATCCAGATCTTCCATTCTTTTTATGAGGAAATAAAAATTAGCCCATTTCTCATTGCTCCCATAGCAAGAAATCTGTTTTTGGTCCTGTTGCCACAGAAGCTCTGGGTCCCTCTTTCTGCATGGAAAGAGTCACTAGTCCGAGATGGGCAAAGAGTCTGCGAATGACAGACAGACGAACACGTGAGATTGTGTACTATCTGAATGTCATTTGTCAAATTGAGCATCAAACTTTTTATACACAAGAAAATAGGGAAGTTAGGTGACACATTGGCAAAGTACAAATGAGGTTACTGGATGCTTAATGGCTCTTACACAAAACAGAGGAATGTAAACACAAAAACTGGCAGGAACTGGTCAATAAAACAACTGAGACAAAGTCAGCCCTATCTAAGGTCAGCTAAAGTCTTAGAAGCCAGGTGTGAGGTCTTACACTCCTAGGGCAATGGCTTTCACACTCAAGTCATATTTCTAATTAGGGAGTTTGGCTCTAGCTAACCATCTCATTACCCTAAAACCACAGCCAGATCTACTGCCTAAACCATTGTAAATTCCTGTATGTGGGAGTGATTTGGCTTTTATTCTAAGTGATAGTGTAATACCAAAGGCAATTCTGAATGTCACTGAATAGGCAACATTGAATTCCAAACCCATGGTTCAGCTCAAGGACTTTCTAGGACATTGGAACACTGGCAAAGGCTTAGCTATGTCAGAAATCAATATTAAAAGGCACTTATAATAAGATATTACTAAAAGAGAGCACATGGATCTGTACACCAAACTAACAAGGGGATAGGGTATGAATATATGGGTTATGAGAATGCCAAAGCTCCAGGAGTTGAGTTCCTTTTGAAACTCTTTGACTCATGAGTGCTTCCAGGGCTCTTGGACTGCCAAGCGGACTTCACTACAGTGTGCATGTGCGGCATCCTGGTAGACACAAGAGTCCAGTAGCTAAGGGTCTATTTTGGCCATGCATGTGAAAAAACTAACATGGAAGAACTATGGCCTGGATAGATAAAAAAAAAAAAAAAAAAAAAAAAAAAAAAAAAAAAGAACTGAATTCCTGTAATCCTTTGTATGAGACAAGGTTCCCTGGTCCTGCTACAAATCTTGACTCACTAAAACTTCAATTATTGGGACTAGGAGTGGTAATAACACATGTGTTTAAACCTAAGCACTCCAGAGCCAGAATCCTCTATGATTTTGAGGCTAGCCTGGTTTACACAGTGTGTCCCAGGTTACTCTAAGCTACATAATGAGATCCTGGACAAAACCAAAACCAAAATTGAACTAGTACTTAAGTTTTTGGGGAAAACTGACCTACCTAATGGAAGGGTGATTTAAACTTCTGCTGGAAGCCCCACAGGCCTGGGCCAATCATTCTTTAATGCAGTCACTTAGGAAATTCAATGGTGTGGATTCCCAAACCACTTTGAACAAAACATCTATTCCTTGTCTAGTTTCTCTAATCTCTGACAGGACCGAAAAAAATGTCAATGCAGGTATCAGGTACCATGCCCTTTGTGGGCTATACTGGATATGTTGGGTACACAGCCTCGATTATACTTTTTCTCACCTAATCAGGATTGTGTGTGTTGGGGACTAACTGTACAATTTTCTTCCTGTTCCAACTTACCAGAGGGGACCATTTAGAAATCTAAAGTACTAGCCAGGTGGTGGTGGCACTCGACTTTATTCCCAGCCCTTTGGAGGCAGAGGCAGGCAGATTTTTGAGTTCGAGGCCAGGCTACTATGCAAAGTGTGTTTCAGGACAGCTGGGGGTATACACAGAAACCCTGTCACGAAAATAAAAAAATAATAATATAAAAAAAAAGAAAGAAAAGAAAAGAAAAGAAGAAAAAAAATCTAAAGTACTGGTAGTCGCAAAGTAAATGGTGTGCCCTTGAAATTGGCAACTAAAAAGAAAATGAATGGCAATCTGAGTGTAAAAATCCATTAACATGATCCAGCTACCTGGACAGAGTCCTGAGGCTACCAAACTCCCATGTATATGTGAAACCATATTAGCAGTATAAGACACAGTTTAAATAATTATTAGTATAATATTATTTTGTGACATAAAATTATTAACTGTACAATACAAGAAACATTGAATTTATTACTACTATAACTCCAAAAGCCCTTAATATACATTTGTATAATAGTATCCTCAGAGGATTGAAACCGTCCACCCTACAGGAAGCTCCTTAAGCAGAGAGATAAACAACTCAAAAGAAATCCAGGAAGCTCTTTAAGCAGGAAGGCAAACACCTTCAAAGAGCTTCAAGGAGTCCCTCAAACTGACAAAAGTCAGTAGGCTTCTCCCTGCCAAAGAAAGGAATAAAAGCTGAGAGTCCCTCTCATATGCAGAAAGATGAGGTACAAAAGAGAAATATGAGGCCAAGACTTAGAGCATTTCTTCCTGGAAGGTAAAACCCTGGACAATCCCCAACCTTATTTTCCCTAATCTCTAAAATACATCCAGAAAGAAGCTCTTTGTTCTCTATAGCCAGCAAAAAGCCTTTTTGTTTCGGTGCCTTACAGACAGAGATGTGATAATTGTAGGAAGACCTATAGGGATATGGAGATAGAGAGGATATGCAGACTACTCCCCACCCGTAGCCAAGATTACTCCCAACTCCTCCCAACTCTCCCCGTCTCCTCCGAACTCTCCTCCCAACTCCTCCCAATTCTTCATCTAGCTGTTAAAACCCCCTGTTCTTACTGCTCAGGGTCAAACTCCCCTGCCCTGCAAGGCAGAAGGAGTTTGTCCTCAGCTAGATTTAGTAAAAGCTCTTGAATTTGGCATCGGGGGGGGTTTTCTCTTGAGTCTTTGGGGTGCTGGCCAGCTCATCCTAGGACTTGAGTGGAGGCCCAGCTTTTGGTGGTCTTACATGTGGGTGCTCATTTGCTGAGATTTGTGGCATACCCCAGTTCTCAGAGATCCCCGCTGAGAGGTAAGATCCTGCCTTTGTCTATGTCATTGTCTATGTCTTTTTCTGCAGGCTTTTTTTGAATTTTGTATTCTTAGTTTACAGTAGCCTGTGCACATGAGAGCAACAAATTCCCTGTCTGGGATGGAGGGGAGGGTTACTGACAGATGTGTCAGGAGTAAATGGCTGCCAAACTGGGAGACATCCCAGGAGGTCTGAGGGAGCTCCAGGGATGCCTGGGTATTTCCCATCGGGGAGCCAATTGAGACTGTGCTCACTCACCCGTCTGTTTCTGTTACCAGGTGCTAATTGAGTGGTGCTCACTCAACCATCTGTTTCTGTTACTGTGTGCCAATTGAAAGGTGCTCACTCAGCAATCCATTTCTGTTACTGGGTGCCAAGTGAGAGTGTGCTCACTCAGTCATCTGTTTCTGTTACTGGGTGCAAAGTTAAGAGTGTGCTTACTCGGCTGTCTGATTGGGTACTGGTTGCAGTTATCGTAATTTATTGTATGTATATCTTGTTTGTTTCCCTGAATGTGACTCTGACAATGAGACAGACTATTAGCACTCCCCTGGTATGAGTCTTGTGATTTGGACTGAAATTAAGACTAGGATTCACAACCCGTCTGTAGATGTCAGAAAGAGATTTTGAAAAACTTTCTGCTCTAGGGAATGGCACGCTTTGGTGTTGGTTTAACACCAGAGGACACTCTTGATTTGATTGTGATTTCTGCCCTTTAAAATGTTGTTTAGGCAGAGGGGACCAGGGTCTCAACCAAATCAAGTGCCATAGAATCTCATCTAAAAAAATTTAGCCAAGGACCCCCCCATCCTTGTTGAAACCTTGAGTTCAGTGGAAAAAGCCAGACTCCTGAGACCTAACTCTCAGCCACTCAGAGAAAAAAAACTGAGATAAAAATAGTGGAGTCTGAACTGCAACCCTGGCTCCCACAAAGATATATCCAGAGATAGAAGAACCTCCACAATGGCATAACACCCTACCACCATATCCCCAACTCGTCCCCTCCCAGACCTCTCAACATGTCTGAGGTGCCGCTGGGGATGTGAGGGTGGGACCAGCAGCTGGAACCTGAGGCTGTTGAGCTCGGAACCTAGAGGGAACAGACTGCACAGTGCTGCCTTTATATACTTATGGCCCTCCTCCATCAGAACCCAGACAACTGCAGTCCCTTTAGTACTGGCCATTTTCCTCTACTGATCCTATAATTTGAAGGCATATCATGCCCCCTTTTCTGAAAACCCCTCTAGCCATACTCATCTAATGTAATCTCTCATGTTCTCTCATCAGCCGACTAGGGATAACTGTCAACAGATTTTGAGCATTCTTTTCACCACAGAGGAGAAAGAAAAGATACTGCTGGAGGCAAGAAAGAACATGCAAGGGGTCAATGAATGGCTGTCACATCTTCTGAATGAAATAGATGCAGGCTTGCCTCTGACAAGTCCTGACTGGGACCCTAAAAGTCCTCACAGTAGGGGGCATTTGACAGTTTTCCTCTGGGCTCTAGTAACAGGGCTGAAAGGAGCTGGCAGGTGCCCCACTAATTTGGCCAAGGTAAGAGGGATCCTACAAGAGGAAAAGTAGCACCCAGCAGTGTTTTTTTTTTTTTTGAGCGCCTCTTAGAACCATACAGGCCTTACACTCACTTTGACCCTACATCAGAGGGCCAGCAGGCAGCGATGGCCATGGCTTTCATTGGCCAGTCTGCTTCTGACATTAGAAGATTACAGTGTCTATAGAGTCTGCAAATATTATCTTTGAAAGGTCTGGTTAAGGAGGCAGAGAAAGTGTACTATAAGAGAGAGACTGGAGAAGAAAAAAGAGAAAGAGAAAAGAGAGAGTCTGAAGAAAGATAAATTATACGAGATAGAAGGCTGTAAGAAATTTAACTAGGGTTTTAGATATAATTCCAGGTGATAAGGAATATTATAGAAAGGGAGGGGAAAGTAGGCAGACAGTGTACCTGGGCAATACAGCACCAAGAAGATCTCAAAACTCCAGAGGACCTTTGCAACCACCTCTAGATAAGGACCAATGTGCATACTCAAAAAAAAAAATGGACACTGGGCAAAAGACTGCCCCCCCCAAATAGATATCAGTCCTCCCAAGGTCCTTAACCCAGAGGACAATGACTAGGGCAGACGGGCTTTAGGCCCCCCTCCCCGAGCCTAGGGTAATCCTAACTGTGGAGGTGACCACAACATATTTCCTTGTTGATACCAGAGCAGAATTTTTAGTCCTGAAAGAGCCACTGGGGAAATTGAAGAACAAGAAAACTGTAGTAATAGTGGCTACTTGTCAGAATCCATACTCTTGGACCACTGACAATAAAGTTGATTTAAGAAGAAGCCAAGTAACTCATTACTTTCTCATCATTCCTGAATGCTCCACCCCATTGTTGGGGAGAGACTTACTATCAAAATAAAAGCCCACATAAGTTTCTTTTCAGAAGGAACTTCAGTCTCTTGGATTCCACTATCTCTATAATTTTAGCTTGAAAATCAGAAAACTAATATAGATAAAGTGAGCTCAAACCTGTTAGAGAAAAGTTCTAGAAGGGAACTGGTTAGAGAGATATCCTCAAGCCTGGTCAGAGAGTGCAGGTATAAAAATGACAAAAAGGGTGCCCCCATCGTTGTGATGCTCAAAGCTGGTGCGACTCCTATTGGGGTATGATAATACCCCATGAACAAAGAGGCCTTCAAGGGCATCAGACCTCACCTCAAAAGGCTCTTAGAACTGGGTGTTTTATTCCCTTGTCAGTCTTCCTGGAATACTCTGTTGCTAGCAGTTAAAATTCAGGCTTCACCCCGGGAAAGCAGCTAAGAGGTGACCTGCCAGGGGCATACTGGGCAATAAATTTTACTGACGTTAATCCAGCCAAGTACAGTAATAAATATTTATTAGTTTTTAAGACACTTTTTTCAGGGTGAATGGAAGCCTTCCACACTAAGAAGGAGACCACCAATGTCATGGTAAAGAAGATATTAGAGGAAATTTTCCCAATATTTGACATCCCTAAGGTAATTTCATCAGACAACATCCCCTCCTTCGTTGCCCAGATAAGACAATTGCTTATAGACCCCAGATTTCAGGACAGGTAGAGCAGATAAATAGAACATTAAAGTAAACCTTAACTATATTGGCTTTAGAGACCAGCAGAAAAGATTGGACAACACTCCTAACCTTCGCCTTGTTCCCAGGGAAATTTATACTTACACCCTTTGAACTCCTCCATGGGAGACCTCATGAAGCATGGAGAATGTTTGACCCTGGTGTTCCTTTTTCCCAACCCCTGCCAGCTCACTTGAAGGCCCTATAACTGATCAAAAAGATATCCTGGGAATTGCTGAAAAAAATCAAACACAGACACACACACACACACACACACACACACACACACACACACACACACACACACAAACAAACAAACAATACATAGGTACCAGGAACCACAATGGGACCACATCAATTTCAAATAGAGCATCCTATCCTGGCCTGACACCACCTTTCTAACAACCATAAACCCAGATGAAAAGGACCCTAACTGGTGCTTGTGACAAGCTCTGCTGCTGCTCCTCCAGCCTGTGTCTGGCTCCCCCATATTGGCCCCACCGAGGTCCACTGGCCCAGCCCTTCTTGCACTAACTGGGCTTGGCTCAGGAACTGAACCTCCTCCCTCCATCCCACCTCTGGTGAGAAACTCTTTAGTCTCATTAAAGGGCTTCTGGGGCTCTCAATGTAACAAATTCTAAAGATGTGACTTCATGTTGGCTTTATTTGACAGCTGGGACAGAGGTTTAATTTTCCTAGTTCTAATATTAGAACTATTTACTAGAAGGAGTGGGGTATGTGAGACCCTGTCTTATAGCATTTATCCCTGGAAGGAAGAGCCCCTGGACATTTCCCAACCTTTTTTTTTTCCCTTGATCTCTAAATAAACATCAGAAAGAAGCTCTTTGTATTCTATTGCCAGCAAAAGCCTTTTTGTTTCTGTGCCTTACAGCCAGAGATGCGATAATTGTAGGAAGACCTACAAGGATATGGATATAGAGAGGAGGTGCAGACTACTCCCCCACTACACCCCCACCTATAGCCAACTCTCCTCCCAACTTCTTCCAATTCCTCAGCTAGCTGTTAAAGTCCCGTAATGTTACTGCTCAGGGTCAAACTCCCCTGCCCTGCACGGCAGAAGGAGTTCCTCCTCAGCTACCTGATAATAAAACCTCTTGCAGTTTGCATTAGGTGTGGTTTTCTCTTGAGTCTTTGGGGTGCTGGGCAGCTCATCCTGGGACTTGAGTGTAGGCCCAGCTTTGGGGGTCCTACAGAGTCTTGGTGAAGTTGAGACTAGTTGTCTGAAAGAAGCAGAAACAAGAGGGAGCTGGAGCTACCTTGCCTGGAAGAGGTTTAGATCCACTGAGCTACATTGAAAGGATTTTCTCCAACCTGTTGAGCTGTCTGCTCTATTCTCCAGGTTCCCGTTTTTGTGGACCATAGTGGGGTGGGCTTTGGTGGTACAGCTGTCCCTGAGTCATTTCTGCTCCTGTAAGTAATCCCTCACACATATTCCTGTAAGGAATCCCAGTAAAACTCATTCATCAACCAATTTGGAATTCAGCAACATTTATAGCATAACCAGTTCTAATTCCACCACAGTTAATGCAATAGCCAACATTTGGCCTTAATTATTACAGATTGATTATTTTTGCTTGTTTATTGTGTATAAGAATAACTCAGTGAAATTCTCCCTTTCTCCCATATGGATTCAGTCCTTGAAATCCAGTTGCCAGGGAGCAAAAAAAGAAATTTGACTTGCTGAGCCTTCTTGCCAGCTCTGATTTTGCCAACTTTAATGCTTATAGCAGAAACATGGCCTAAAGTCAAAATATTTGTATTTATTTATTCAAATTCATTTGTTTATTTAATATATTTGTGTGTGCCTATTCTCAAGCCACAGTACACAGGGTTTTTGGGCATTGCGGTTTTTAGTGTCTTTTTTGGGGTTCTATTTTTTTTTAAGGTTGTTTTAGAGTTTTCGGTTTTGTTTTTTTTTTTTTTTCATTAGTTTGTTTTATATTTTGTTTCTTTGTTTCGTTTTGGCTTTTTAGTAAGACTTCTTGAGTTCTTTTTAGAATTTTAGATTTTTCTTTAGAGTTTGTAAAGTTTTAATTGAGGCTTTTAGGATTTTTTTTAAGGTTCTTTCATATAAAAAATGATTTTAGGGTTTCCTCAGTGTTTCAGGCAATTTTTTAAAGACATGTTGTTGTTGTTGTTGTTGTTGTTGTTGTTTGTTTTGTTCTTCTGTTTTGTTTTTTGTTTTTTTGGTTTTTTTGCTTTTACAATTTTTAAGGTCTTTTTAGGTTTCTTGAGATTATGGGGAATTTTAGGGCATTTTAAAAGTGTTTTTAGAATTTTTTATGGTCTTTTTAGAGTTCCTGTTTTTTTTTTTTGTTGTTGTTGTTGTTTTGTTTTGTTTTTTTGTTTTGTTTTGTTTGTTTGTTTAAGTATTTTCGGGTCTCCTTTTTGTGATGTCCAATGGCTTTAATCCCAGCATATGGCAGGCAGAGGCAGGCAGATTTCTGATTTCAAGGCCAGCCTTGTCTAAAAAGAGATTTCCAGGACAGGCAGAATTACACAGAGAAACACTGTCTTGAAAAACCATAAAAAGTAACTAGCTCTAGCTAGCTAGCTAGCTAGCTAGCTAGCTAGCTAGCTAGCTAGCTACCTAGCTAGCTAGATAGATAGATAGATAGATAGATAGATAGATAGGATACATAGATAGATAAGATAGGTAGGTAGGTAGGTAGGTATGTAGGTAGGTAGTTGATAGGTAGAAAGGTAGATAGGTAGATAGATAAATATAAAGTATTTTAGGTTATTTTAAAAGCTTTTTAGGTCTCTTTTAGTGTTTGTTTAAAGATTCTAAAGTGTTTTAGGGTTTTCTTTTTTAAGATTTTAGGAGTCTTTTAGGGAGTTTTAAGTATTTTAGAGTTTTTAGGATGGGGGGCTTGAATGACAGGGATTTTATGTAGGGTTTTAGTTTTTTGTGATTTAAAAATATTTCTGGATTTTTTTGGGATTTTAGGGTTTTCTTGAGGCCTATATTTGGAGAGGGATGGATGTTTCTTGATTTCTTTTGAATTTTAAAGTATTTTAGGGTATTAGGATCTTTTAGGGCTTTTAAAGGATTTTAGGATTTTTTTTTAATTTCTATTTTTTTAAAGCTTTTGTTTTGTTTGTTTGTTTGTCATTGTTTATTTTATTTTATTTTTTAGAAATTTGGTATAGTTTTTTAGGGCTTTAGGTTCTTATTTTAGAAATATATATATATAAATATATATATTTATATATTTATATAAATAAATATATATATAAATAAAATATATATAATATATATATTATATATAATATATATACTATATATTATATATATATATTTTATAATATATATATATGTAAAATATATATATAAATAAATATATATATATAAATATATATATATATTTCTTTTCTTTTTTTGGTTTTCTTCATTTTTTTAAACTTTCAGTGTTTTTTGGGTCTTTTGCAATTTTTATATTTGCTTCTCACCATTTGTTTATCTCAGGTTTTTACTGGCCTTATTGTTTCTGACCCGATCCTGTTCCTCCAACGAGCTGATTGTGAACTGGTTGTGGTGGAGCTTCTGGGAATCAAAGTTGTCGATGGTTGTGGGACTGGATCTGGAGCAGCGGCTCTGGCCCAGGCCGAGTTTTCGGCCAGAAGGAAAATGTATCTCTACCAGGGCAAGACAGATATGGTTTGCCTTCACTGGGCCCCTTGAGGTCCCAGGTAGGCACAGTATTGTGGCAAGCGGTATCTAATCTGTGAGCTTGGCTATGACAGACCTCCTAGTAGTCAAGATATCTCTGTATGTGGGAGGAGTTCTGGAGCACCAGCTCTGCTGCAGGGAAGAGTTGTGGCATCATGATAAAGTCTTATCCCTCTGGAATGATAAGACAAAAAACGCTTTCCTTCTACTAGTTGCCTTGTTAATAGTGGTTGCTCACAGCAATAATACAGCAATTGCTAACTCCCCTTTATTTTTATTATGATAAGTAATATATTAGGTTTTCTTTCTTTCTGCAAGAGAATACTATCACTCAACCTCACACATGCACAAAATTATATAAAATTGGCCTCAAACCCGTATGAGAGCAAAACTATGTTAATTACCTTATTCCAAATCTGTGTTAACTCACCTAACAAAACACTCTCCTTCCATCCATTTTCCTCCAAATGCCTTGATTTCAGCTACTGCTACAAACACACCAGTAGTGACCCACCTGACTGGTCGAAAAGCCTAGACATGGTCCCGAGGCGAAAACTTCACGGAAACTCCTGTATTCATGGTAACCTGTATAATGAATGTTCCAATGTCCTTACTTTAGTCGGTAAATGGATCTGTGTGCTTTCCCTTAATATTGCTTTCTTGTGAGTGCCTCTAAGGATTGATTTTGACATATTGCTAAGTTTGATACCTCACCTAGGAATTCCTGTCCTAGGCATTCCTTGAGCAAACTATGGTCTTTGAATTCACCAAGGATGCTGCCTATTCAGTGACATTCAGATTTACCTCTAGTACTGTAAGAGAGATAATGAAAGAAATCAGGAATTACTATCTGTTCCACAGAGTTAGAATTCTCAGGGCAAACTACTACCATATGCAAGAATTTACTATTATCTAGGAATAAGAAAGGTTGTGTTATAAGAAGAAACCAGAATAGATAATTAGAACTATAGATAGTTGAGCTTCAAACATACACAGGAATTTGCAATGGCCTAGGGGCCCGGGGTACTATATGATAGACTAGAAGAGGAACTATTGCAAGGGCACAAAACCATTGCCTATGACTTCTAAGATTAAGCAAACCTTAGGGAAGGCTACTTTTGATCCCAGTTTTTAACATTGAATTTTATCCCAATTGGTCCCTGCGAGTTCTTTGTAGGCATTCCTCTATTTTGTGTAAAAGTCACTTATAAGACTATTGCTCCCTTTGAGACAAATTGCATTCAGATCCACACTCATTTGTGTCCTGTCTGTTTCTCAGCCTCTCTTCTTGGTAAATCCTTGCCCAGCTTTACTCAGAATCCAAGATATGCCCATGGAGCAAGGACCCAAGTGAGGTTTTTCTGTGGCAGGCTACCTTTCATTTGACTAAAATTATATCATATATATACACTCCAGCTCTATTCAGGTACCCCAGGAGAAGGATCTCATTAGATTATGAGATCTCATTATGGATGGTTGTGAGCCACCTCGTAGTTACTGGGATTTGAAATCTGGACCTTCAGAAAAGCAGTCAGAGCGCTCAACCACTGAGCCATCTCACCGGCCCTATATACCACATTTCATCTATTAAGTTCATAATGGAAAAGAAACGGTTCCATTTCCTAGCTATTGTGAATATTGCAATAAACATGCATTGAAAATATATCAGATGTAGGATGTGGGATCTTTAAGTATTTGTCTTGGTGTGTGACAGCTAGACTATCTCATAAGTCTAGTTTTGAAAACCAGTGTACTAATTTACACAGTGCTGCCCATGTTTACATACCACCATGGATACATATGGGAGAGAAAGTAGTCAATTGATCCCTATTTGTAGAAAATGCAATCCTGTCCTTAATAGTTTCAACAGAAAACTTATATACAAACAGTTTCAGCAAATTGGAGTGATAAAAAGTCACATTAAAAAATCAACATATTTATATATGCCATCAATGAACTTGCTGAGAAAGAAATAAAGGAAGTAAAAGCCAATTCCTAATAACATTTTTTTAAAAAATAATAGGGGCAGGGAAATAATTAAGGGGATATTGTGCTTGTCAGACAAATGTGAGGAAAAGAGTTCAGATAAACCAGTACCCAGTGTTGAGTGAGTGTTTCTGCTCACCTATACTCTGATCAGAGGAAGACTGGAAATCTTGGGTCAAGCTGCCTTGCTAGACAACCCAAACCCTGCTAAGTAAACAGAGTGAAAGTCATCAAATTACACAGCTTTAACATGTGGTCTGTACATGCACATGCACACACATGAACATATCCTCTTACATATGTACAGCTTCATACATGAAAAAACATTATACATACATGCCATTAAGATCCACCTCCATTCTCCCTCTACAAACACACAAACACACACACACACACACACACACACACACACACAGAGAGAGAGAGAGAGAGAAAGAGAGAGAGAGAGAGAGACAGGGAAGAGACAGAGACAGAGACAGAGAGACAGAGAAAGATAGACAGAGACAGAAAAACAGAAAGACAGAGACTGAGAGAAAGAGAGAAGGGATGAGGAGGAGTCATAAGAAGATAAATTGTAAGAAAACATTAAGACAGGACAAACAAGACAGTGTCTTACTGTTCCCACAAAACTCTGCTAGGAGAAATAGCATAAAAGCACAATGGTGTCATCAAGACAGCTCCAGTCATGAAAAAGAAAGTACACCAAGGCCCTATTAAACGTCCAAACCAATATTTTGTTTGACTGACTTCCAGTGTCAAGCTTTTAACATGCCAAATGTCAAAAGATATTAATTTAGTTTACAAAAAGACTTGGTCTTATGTCTTTCCTGGTCATTCAGTTGTTTGTTCATGTAAGAGAATAAACTTAAGAAAAGGAATATATTTTAAAACCTTTATTAAAGAATATTAATTACTGTGTTAAATGCTACAAACCTATTCAGTTATTTTCATTATTACATTTACAATGAATAAAAGTCATTTTATTTGAAGAACATTATAATGCTGTTATTTATAATGATATGTTTAAAAAACATATCCAATATTTAGAAAAATTCACAAAAAACTTTTCAAAACATAAGTCAAGTAATCACCTTCATAGATTTAATTTCAAAGTGAAAAATTGAAATTTTTTTTCAATATCACCATGCTTAAATCAAGCATTTCTCCATTTATAAACCACTACTCATTTTGCCTTTATAGATTATCTGAAAGAAACATAGTAACAGTAACTTAAATCCAGAAAGCTATTTTGTTCTGACATTAAGATTGCACAGCTAATTCTCAAAAGGTGTATATTATCTGAATCGATACATATAATTTCCTACCCATTTTACCATGCAGCAAGTTCTTCATGCCTAGCATGATTGTTCTGTTACTTAAATTCAATGTTTTCAGAGATGGCAAAAGACCAACTAGAAATTCAGATAAGCACAGTTAATACAGAATTAGCCAGGAATACAAGTTACCCCAGATTGTAGGAGAAGAGTGGATATTCTGACAGCAAATAGCTTTTAAATATAAACTCCTGAGATAAGTTGGAGTTAAAAAAAAAAAAGAGAGGGGGTGGAAAAGCATTCAGGAATTCCAAGAAGAAAGAACTTATGGCATAGCAATGAGGCAATGGCACAAGGAAATAACTGGTTGATAGAAAGTGTCCCTGAGTTTCTGAATGATGCAAGCCTTTATTGCTGCATAGCCAAAGGGAAACAGAAATCCTTCACAAAACTCAAAGAGAGGAGCCAAATAAACACCTTTCATCCAGCAAGATCAAAAACTGCTCATAGAAAACTGGCAAAGTGTACAAAACAGGCAAAACAAGTTTCTGTGTCAGTAAAGTAGGATCTTCACTTATAGCCTCAATTTTACACTTTCTCAGTGTACCAATTTCTATAAAACATGATCTCTCAAATAATCAGCTTGACTAAGTATTTAATAAATAATCCTGTGCAACTATATTCCAGCTGCATCATTGGACTCAAACTGAATGGTCCATGTGTTGCCACTGATGTGAGCCATTATCCTGTTGTGCTTCAGGAGAATTATATGACCTTCAACAAGCAATCCAAATATGACAATGAATAAGAACCCAACTTGCTAACTGTGACAGACAAAACAATTCTTTAAGGCCACTAGTGCTACATTCAGGAGTGCAACTTTGTCTGTGTTCTGAATCTAGTCAAAAACAGTTAAAATATTGGAAATAAAACTTGCATCTGTACTATAAATAGATTAGTTTTGCCCTTATTCTCTGAACAATAACATGTTAATTGCACAGTAATATTTCAGTAAGTATTAGTCATTCAGAGATGTCTTTCAGCATCCAGTTAGACTCACAGTTGTCACAAATTTATCTAGGAGAGGTCGTTTTTAAAATACAGAATAATATCTGTGATATCAATTCCATGCATTCTTTGCTCTATTCAAATACTATCACCTGTTCTTTCCCTAGCAAGTATGCCAGTGTTTGTCTATCCCCATAGCCTCTGAGGAGGAATTGTATGGATAAAACTTACCCATTCAGTTATGAGATGGAAACTGACATCACTGAAAATCTCACTGAATACCTCAGGTTATAGGGATCTATCCTGGTGTAAAATGGACTTGAGATCACAGTCTCCTAAGAACAACATGTCCATTATTTCATATCATGCTCTGACTTCAACAATTCCTTGTCATGACACCTTAGAGTGGGCACCAGACCAGGTAGCACTCTGAACCCTAAAGAAGAGGGTCCTCGGGTGTTGCGGCCGCCAGCAGCTCGCAACATGAATGGTTCAACTGAGAAGGCCACTCGAGCTGTAAGAGAGGAATCTAGACCGGGCGAAAGAAGAAATGGAGCTAAGACAAATTCATTCTGATCAAAGCTCAAATATTATTGTTGCGACACTAGTTATAAAGGAAGGGGGAGGGGACCCGACTCCCGCCGAATAATCTCTGGTCCAGTAGAAAGGTGCACGTGTGTGGCTCTGCAGGTTCTAGCAGTGGGTGTGGCAGAACGAATGAGCAGGAAGCTCCACCCCTGAGCAAGCAGGTTTCAGGCTGGGGGAGGGGAGACTACATTTTCTCCCTTTTATTAACAAAAAAAAAAAAAAAAAAAAGAGAAAAAGCTGGCCTGAGGGGAAAAAATTATCTATGCTCAATAGTTCTGCCTGGAATCTAGGGCTGAAGAAAAAACTTGCTTCCCTGGGATTCTTTAACTTTTCTTATGGTAAACTGTATCTGGCTTAAGACTGTCCTTTCTTAGTAAATAACTAACTGAAAAGCCTGGAGCTGCAGGCTCTGACTTAATTATGCTAATTAGTACTTGGTAGGTAACTTTCTAGTTGACCTCCGCATTTTTGGATGATTGGTGGGAAACAGGGAGAAGGGGTTCGGCCAGCTCTGTAGTACAAGGCCAAATGGCTTTTTTATTTGGGTGGGAGGCAGTGAAGGGCTTGCCCTTTCAATAGTACGTCTCCAATCTCTCTCCCCCCTATTAATTAAGTTAAAATAAGGCAGCGCTTAACTGAGGTGATCAAATGATTTTCTCATCCGTAGATGAGTGGGCTTTTAACCTTGGCTTGGGTGGACATTGACCCGATTCCTCCCGTGGGTACTGTTAAGACCCACACCTGTGGCTCTGGTATCTTTTGGGGAGGAGAGGCAGAGCCGAAAAATATTTTTGATTTTTAGCCAAAATTTGATACCAACCTCTTTCAAACTGGGTTTATCTCACAGGAAACTCAGAAATGGTCAAGCTGGACCTTCCCCTGCAGTGCTCTCTGCACCAAGCGATGCCTATACTGAATTTGTATGATCACAAACCAGTATGCACAGTTCTGAGTGCTGTGCAGCTCCTAAAGGAGAATTATCAACCTCAGATTTAGCAATGCCTAAGCAATAATTATGTCATTAGTAACATCACGATTTGTGGCTAAAATAGGAGCTGGAAGTCGTTTCTCCTCATCCCTGTTTTTTCCACAGCCTAAGGAGCTAAGGACACCTTGCAGTAACAGAAAGGGTGAAAAGCCAGAGGCCGGCTAAGGGACTAAGCCTGTCTATCAAAATAAAAACCAATCTTTATTAATATAGAAATATCTACTTTTCTAGCCCTCTTGGTAAACCTAATTTTTAACTCAGACTGAAGGCCACATGCTGGAATTGTCCTTGGAATGGAGATAGCAGCTACCACCTGTGTGCTCTAGGGGGGCGGGGATGCACATCTGCTGCTCCGGCTCAAGAATGTTGATTTACCTGCTTGAAAGACAAAATCTCGACAGTGAGAAAGTAGGAAAGCAGAACTTCTTTTGGGGAAGTCCATGTACTTTATTCAAATGCAAATTGTAAAGCTGAGGCTAGTCTCCGGCCTCCTGTCAGGGAGCTGGCTCAGAGAGTAGCTGGAGAACAGCTTTGGGAGCTTTTGCTCTCAGCTGAATTTTAAGCACAAAAGGAATTTTAGTCTTTAGAATGATACTTACCAGAAGAGTCAGAATCTGTGTTCATCTGACGAATTAATCTTTCTGGCAGCCACCGCGCTCCATCTTCATCTCGTGAAAAAACACAAACTGAGCCCCTACCCCAAATTAGAACTGTATCTGGACCCTTCCATTCATTAGTCAGGGGGTCCTTCCATTTTACCAATGCATAAGAGTTAGAAGTAACTGGATGCCAGTGGTGATCCGCTGCAGACTGTCCTTTGATATCGGTGTGCAAGAAATTTAGGACAAATAAGGTGAAGGCAAGGTGGGCCTTTGGTGACCCTGGGGGATATAGCTGCCCCTCTTTTGTTTTAAAAAGCCAATTCTTTAAGGTGCGATGAGCACGTTCAACTATTACTTGTCCCATGGGGTTTGCTTGATGTCTGCACAAAGGCAGACATATTCCACCAAATCTGTCTGTCCCTTATGCGGTTGAATCGCAGCTCGGCAAATTGCGTTAGCATTCTCATAAGCCAATTGCATAACGAAGGGACTTCCCGTGTCCGGACTTCCAAGGATTCTACCAGCTGAAATCAATAGCCTGTCCACAAAATCCTGATATGGTTCATCAGAACTCTGCCGAATGCTAGCTAAACTTCTACCAATCTCTCCTTTGACTGGCAACCTTCCCCAAGCTCGGCGAGCGGCCGTTGCAATTTGCGCATACACTGCAATGGGAAAATCAATCTGATTTGTCTGTCCCTCATATGGACCCTCTCCTAAAAGCATGTTGCTATCCCAGTCTGAATTACCAGCCTGAGCGTTAGAAGCAGCAGTTTTCTTACTGGCGCCTCGCCATTCAGAATCCCAAAGCAAAAAATCTCCTCCTGACAGGGTAGCCTTAGAAAGAGTCTTCCAATCTAATGGGGTTAAGCGTGACTCCACAACTGTATCCAGTAATGCTTGAGTGAATGGGGCTGAAGGGCCATATTGCACAACAGCCGCCTTTAACTCTTTTATCAACTTGAAATCCAAGGTCTGGTAATGTCTGGCCCTAGTATCTTGCTGATCAACTACCTTGACCACAGGAAAGGCTAGCGTATTAGACATATTCTGTCCTTTCCCACGAGCCTGACTCACAACCTTTTCTAGCGGCACCTGGTGAACTACAGAAGAGTTACTCTTCTCCGCTTCTGACATCTTTTTTAGTTCCCGAACCTCATTAGTCAGCCTCTGAAGCTTAATCTCAAACTCTAACTCACTTAGTCCTGTATCCCTATGCGTGGCACCTCCCGAAGTGGGGACTACAGGTGGAGCAGAAGATTCACAAGAGGACCAATTCTCATTAAGGTAATGGGCAGCTCCTCTATCTGAGTGATTTTTGTTAAAAATCAGTTTCTCATCCGAGTTTCCACATTTATCAATTTTTGAGTTAAGAAGACCTTTTTCTGAGGAGGCCCTCTCTGACAGGCACTCCTCCTGAGATACCACAAGCTCCGCCTGGGGGCAACTTAGCCCTGGGGAAGTGGCATCTTTTATTGCATCATTTACAAGCGCCCAGAGGCCTAGGGTAAAATTATCTGCCTGAGTGATTTTTAAGGCCTCACCAACTTTCTCCCAGGTTCCACAATCTACTGTTTCTTCTTCTTTGAACCATGGGCAACAGCTATCTATCTTACCTAAAATTTTTTTTTACTAATTGTACTTCAAGCCTTACTCCTCTGGCCTGAAACAACTCCTGAAAACTATGGGCAACCGCCTGATCCATGACTTTAAACCCTTTCTTCTTTCACCTAAGCAGCTTTCTAAAAAGCTGCGGCCAACCTGCCTGCTTCCGTTTCTAGTTCCGATTAACACGCTGCTGACCCAAGCAGAACCAGCGTTGGGTTAGCACTGATTCAAGCTTAATTCGTATCCTACCGCATCCTCAGCAACACTTTACAAAACTGAAATTTTAAGCTAGCGCTAGCATGTGTACCTGTCCGTTGCTCTGATGTCTGATACGAAGATCCTTTCCTGTGGAGCTCCACAGCAGCAGCGTTTCTCTTAGCATCTCTCTGCCATTCTTCAGGTCCCTGTTCAGGCACCAAAATGTTGCGGCCGCCAGCATCTCGCAACATGAATGGTTCAACTGAGAAGGCCACTCGAGCTGTAAGAGAGGAATCTAGACGGGGCGAAAGAAGAAACGGAGCTAAAACAAATTCATTCTGGTCAAAGCTCAAATTTTATTGTTGCGACACTAGTTATAAAGGAAGGGGGAGGGGACCCGACTCCCGCCGAATAATCTCTGGTCCAGTAGAAAGGTGCACGTGTGTGGCTCTGCAGGTTCTAGCAGTGGGTGTGGCAGAACGAATGAGGAGGAAGCTCCACCCCTGAGCAAGCAAGTTTCAGGCTGGGGGAGGGGAGACTACACTCGGGGTCCCTCCTCATTCAGAAACTTTGGATGATTGCCGTGCTACCTGAAGCAGAAATGCAAAGTGAGGCAGCCTAGGATTGGCCAGTGCAAGAACAAGGGCAACCAATCTACAGGTTCCAGATTGGCCTGTGCAGGCAAGAGGATAGCAATTATCTAGGCGTGGGACAGGCCCGAGAAGGCATGAGGACAGCCGTTCTCAAAATTTGCTTGATTCCTGAGGCCACCGTTACTTATATTCTGTGTGATTTGCCTTACGATATGTCCAAAATTTTCAGGAGAGAGCATCACTCTCAAAGAATGCTGCTTCATTGTTTCTTTCTGCAAATCACCATTGGCAAGTACATTCCTTGCCCCTTTAAGGGTCAGTCGCCCATTTCATGTTTCTTGAACAATTTTCTTAATGATTAAATGACATGTGGAGAGATGGCAGCGAGCCTCAGCACAGACTTGACCCTATGACCACAGACCACAGGTTTCCCTGCTTCCAGAGCATGGTACTGCCTTCAGTGTCGCCCAAAGAATAGTGATACCCTCCCCCAATCGGGGAATAGCCTGGGACCCACTTCACTGACCCCCAGCTGTATTTAACACCTTAAGCCAACAGGGGAAGCATTTGACCAGCAGAGACCCGAGGGACTTTGTGCCTCCAGGGCTCCTTATACAGAAACGGCACAAGTTCAGGTGCCTAAAGCCCTATGAAGACCACACATTCAAAAAAATCTGATGCTCATGTTGCAGAAGAGCTACAGAAACCCAAAGCTCTTATAAAGCGTTCAGCCATTAACATGACCCTGGGCCCTCTGAAGGAGCTAAAAGAGAACAAAAAAAAAAATGGACAGTTATACTTTCTCTGATGTTTCCTGAGTTCATGAGTAACCCACTGAGCAGGGTACCAGACAATCTGTTTTACCACCTTCAACCAGAAAATGAGTGGCCTCATCTGCTGTGTCCATGCATAGACAGGTGAAAAGAAGCCAGCCTATGTCCACTGGGTTTGAAGAACCTAAGGATTTTGACCAGTCGGGTGCCGGAGTGCCTGCAGCATCTTCCAAACACAGGGCTGGAGATACCAGTCACAAATTCAAATAAGATAACACAGTGCCTGGGCCATCGTCTGCTGGACAACATGGACAGGTAATTTTTCCACACATTCAAGGTTCCCTACACCCTTCCCAATCTAACCAAGGAGATCTGGGATCTTCAAATTCTCAGGGCAGGTCCTTATGCACCAAAAAGTTTTGAGAACTAACGCAAAGTTTCCAAGACTCTATGGGACATTGCACATCTGCCCAGGCATCCCATAGACTTCCCACGTGTGCTTAAAAGAAATTCATAAATGCCTCCTCTTCCAGAAGGAGTTCAAAAGTTTGTTCCCTACCCTACATAACTGTATTCTTTCCAATTCTCCTCCAAAGCATTTTGGAGAAGAACTCTCTTGTCAAGCAACAGGCCCCATCAGACAAAGAGGGCTCCAAACCTTCTTCGCCTAACGGTAATGTCAGTGATGTCTTATTAGTCCCTAATGCATCAAGTCCCACCTCCTCTTCCCAGGAGAATTCAACATGTTTGACAGCTGCCAAGGCAGGGCAGAGAGATAAGTCCTCTCAAAATGACAGCCAAAGATGTTCCCTTTCTCCCCCAAAGTGCCATATGCAATCTGCTTCTAGAAAAATGAGTTTGAGAGCTGACCCTGCTGAACAAGGGGGTTTCAAAACTTCCCCCCATTAAACCAAGAGGGATTTCAAAGTCCTTTATCATTATAAAATGGGCTCATGTCATCTCTTACAGTCCAAAGGGAATTAAATGCACAACTTCCTAAGTGAGCCTCACACAGCTCATACCTGCCCAAGCAGAGAGAAAAAAATTCCACAAGGAGCTCAAGTATCTTTGCCATTCATGGAATTGCACTTGAGTGTTCCACACATACTCCAGATGTGGTAGAATCACTTAAGTCCTCCAAAGGGACTCTACTTTACTTCTGCACAAAGTGAACTAGAACCATAGGCAACTTCCCCAGGGGTTATGATAAATTCTCATTCTGTCAGGGGGCCAAGAAGATTATCCCCCTCTATGGAACAGATTCAAAGACAGTTCTTAAGTTTTCTCTACCACAGAAAGGAAGATTAAATCATTCTCCTGCTATGAAATGTGACACAAACATTGTCATTCTAGTAGAAGACTGAAAGATGCTCTGTCCAAACAATGGGTCTTCAGAAAGTCCTGATCTGATCAAGAATTATTCAGATATCTCTTATCAGCCAAAAGAGCCCTCTTGATTTGTCAGCAGGCCCCAAACACCTGAGAGACTATTCCAAAACACTTCCAGTGAGCTAAACAATTTCAATATTTGTCGTAGAATACACAACTAAGAGGATATCACCCTCTCAGCTGCCACTGGGGACACTAGAGGCTGTGAAGAATTCCCCATATATGTCCAAGTTTCTAGGATTTCCAAAACCTGTACAGGAGTCTCTGCATACTACTCTATCACATAAAGGGACTGTAGGACAGGATAAATCTACAGAAGAGAGTTCTAGCCACAGTCCCATCTTTAGAAATGGCTCATGGATATGATACATCTTCAAAAGATGTTCTAGGACAGATTCCATCTGTAAAGAAGGGTCTGGATCCAATCCTATGTGAACATGGTGCTATCGGATGTGATTTGCACGCACAAGAGTCTGTAGCATCCTGTACAGCCTAAGAAGGGAATTCCATGTATTCTACCTGTGCACAAGAATTCATATGACCTCCCCAAACTTCACAGGAGACTATGAGAACTTCTCTATCTCTCAAGAGGATCAGCCCTCTTCTCCAAATACACATTCTTATCCACCTGCACAAGGGCTGTTGGTCCTTCTCCATGCCTGCACAAGTCTCCATAATATATTCCAAATGCCTGAAAAAGCTCTGGATTTTACTTCATCTTCCAAAGGGCCCTCGGAACCTGTTTGCCCATCAAGTAGTCTATGACACCTGAAATATCTACACAGAAGTTGTTATCCAATTCTCTAGCTGAAGAAAATTTTCTTGGAACTTCCACTGTTACACAAGAAGGTCTAAAAATTTCACTAAATGCCTATGAGGCTCTTAGACCTTTTACACATGTCCATGAAGCTCTAAGAGAGGCCACATCTACGCAGGTATCTCTAGGACCTTCTCCTAATTATGAAGCTATGTTCAAGACTTGTACATATACACAAGGAAATTTAGACCTTCACCATCTGTGCAAAAGGTCATATGTCTATCATATCTGAACAGGGTGCTTTACAATTAGTTCCATCTACCCTAGAGTGTTTATTTTCCTTGTCTTGTCTGGTTGAAAGCAGTAGACATTTGCCCTCTACCAAAGTGATCCACAGGCATCCAGTTTCTAGGAATTAAAAAAAAAAAAAAAACAAAAAACAAAAAACAAACAAACAAACAAAAAAAAAACCAGGTTAATTGTTGATCCTTCTGAAATAGGACACTTCAGAAATTCTGTTAAAAGGTAATACTTGCATCATGTCCTGCTGAAAAAAAAAAAACAAAAAAAAACATCAAAAGCTACAACTATTCCTCAGGTGAGTCGCACAACATCTCTATCCAAAATACCTTGAAATGTTCAACAAATGACCAAGGGACTGTGGAAACTTTCTTGTCTACCCAAGAGCATGTTGCCCACTTACATACCTTATAAACAGACTCTGCATTCTTCAATATCTACACTAGGGTATTTCCATTTGCAAAGAAATGTTGAAATGTCATCACTGGCACAAGGAACACTAGAGTCTTTATATCATCCCACAAGGAAAGGTACAAAATACAAATCAGAATAAGACATTCTGTGACAGTCTATATCACCACGGGGGACTGTAGAACCATCACAAAGTAATACAAGGGCTTTAGGATCTACTCAACATGCTCATAGGAAGGCTCAAATATTTCCATCTACTCAAGGAACTGAGAAACATTCTTTGTCTTATAGAGGGGCTATGGGACTACCCAAATCTGAAACTAGGCCCTAAAAAATTCACCATCTGAACCAGGACCTGAGAAAATTTTCAGTTTTTTTTTTTTTTTTTTTTTTTTGGGAAGGCTTCTACACGTTCTCTATTTTTGTAAGATACCCTGTGACATCTACCATTTGATACAGAGGTTCTTACATCTTCTCCATCTAACCAGGGGACTAAGAAAACATTGTTATCTTCCAAAGGGAATGTGAAACCTTCATCAACTGCAACACATGCTCAGAAAACTCCATGCACAATGACGGGAACTTTAACATATGTCAGATGTAACCAAGGGCCTCTAGAAGATTCTGTGCCTGTCCAGGTGAAGGAGGGATTTTTACTTCTATCTCAGGAATTCTAAGAGCATTCAGCACCTTTCCAAAAGAAGCTATGATACTTGTCACACATGGTAGAATCTCTAGATACCTTGCCATCTTTCCATGGGACTACAAATCCTCTGCCTTCTACATAGGTTATGTGACCTCCCAAATCTGAACCTAGGAAGTCAGAAACATCTCCATCTGAAAAAAATTCTTCATCCACCAGGAAAACTTAAAAAAAAAAAGAAAGAAAAACAAACAAACAAAAAACAAAAACAAAACAAAACAAACAAACAAAAAAAAAAACATTGTTATTTTCCCAAGTGACTGTGAAACCTTTGTCTTCTGTACCATGTGCTCAGAAATTTCCACTAATTACATCAGGTACTCCAACAACTGTGAGATGTAAACAAGCAGTTCCAGAATATTCTATACCTGTCCAGGAAACTTTGGATTTTTTGCTGACGATTCCCGGGGTTTCTAGAACATTCAGCATCTTTCCAACAGAAGCGAGGGAACTAGTCAACATGGTAGAATCTCAGGATACCTCACCAATATTCCAAAGTACTACAGTCCCTTTGCCACATCCCTCAAGTCATACAGGATATTCACAACCTGACCAATGATCTCAGGAGTATTCTTTAGAAGTCCCAAGGGATCTAGCACCTTTGAAGTCTACCAAATTTTCATATCTGTTGAGGCATGTCTAGGCCTTTCACTATATACTCAACAGTCTATCCAGCAGTCATCATCTTCCCAAAAGATTCTGGGAACATCAGAGTGTGCCAAGTGTATTCATTAACATTTTTCTTTTGTCTCAGGTTCTTTGGGAATGTATTCATGTGTCCTATGGATGACAGGAACATTGCTACAAGTCCCAAAGCCTATTGGACATTCCTCACCAATACAAGCATGTCAATCCCCTCCACCATCTATGAAAAGAAACTGTGACAACTTGTATTCACAAGCAACTCTTGTAGCATAAATCTCTCCATTGTTCTCACCATCTACTCAGGTGAATGTACAAGCTTACCTCAATCAAGAATCTACTTTGGGACAGCCCATAGCTGCCCAGGGAGTTGAACAACTTTTGTTGTCTAGCCTAGGTTATAAAGAAAGTGACAAGCAGGAAATAGGAATTTTTCCATCTTACCAAGTACTTCTGGGAATTTCCTTACCTGCAGAGGGAATGGTAGGATCTTGACCATCTGTACAAAGGGTTCTGGGAACTTCCCTATCTGTCCAAGAGTCTCTGTTCACACCCAAACAAGAACCTGTAGGTACTCTGCATCTCTAACAAAGTCTTTCAAACATCAATCTACACACTAGAGGGCTCTCAAAATTTTTCCATGTGCTCAACATACAATGTTCATCATGTTCCCCACACTAATGAACCTCTCCTTTCTAGCCAGAAAAATCAGAAGAAATTTTTATATTTGCCAGGTTATCCAGAACACTACCTATCTGCACCAGATGGTCAGGGGCATATAATACCTACTCGAGTAGCTGTAATACTTTTGCTTACTTCTCAAGGGCACAAAAAAAAACTTAACAATTGCAATGGAAACTTTGCATTTTCAAAGTTCTTTGTCATCCATTCAAAGGAATCCATTACCTTTGTCAGATTCCATAGGTATATTGGAATTAAGACAATGTAAACACACAGAGACTTTTTTGGACCCTTTGCCTCAAGTGAGGAAGGATGCCAGATCTTCTAAATCTGCTTTTCCTACTCTAGGAAATTAGTCACCATCACCTCGAGAACCTGTGAGACATTCATCTTTTCCTAAAGGAGGTATAGAAATGCTCTCAACTGGTCCAGGGAATCTAGTACCTTTGCAATGAATCGAGGGGCCTTTGACACTTTATATCTCAGCCCAGACAATGACACATAACTCAGGATCTGCCAATGGGGTTGTACTGCATTCAGCTTCTTCCCCAGCAGTTTCAGAAAGAAATGAATATTCTCCATTTACCCAAGGGACTTCAGAAAGTTCCAAAAGATCTGGATTGCATCTGGATCTTACTACATCACTACCGGTAACACAATCATCTTCAAGATTTGAACAAGGAATTGTGGAACCTTGCTTATCTGAACAAGGGACTAAATTTAAAGAAACATCTATAGGGTTGTATGCTTATGCTCAGGATACTATGGGGCATTATTTATCTGCACAAGCCACAGTATGAACCTCCATGTCTGCAAAGCAGACTTGGAAACTTTGCCTACCACTACAGGACCTTTGGGGTCTACACAAGTGACTCTTGTAGTCTCAGAGTCATTGTCATCTGATCAGAGGCCTCTGGGAATTTATTTAACTTCAATGGGAACTCTAGGCTCTTCGTCTTCCATAGAGGCTTTTGGAATATCCCTTTCTGACCAAGGGTCTCTAAAACTGTCCACATCTAAATTAGGGTGTGTAGAAACTGTGACATCTTCTCCAAAGACTGTGCATCATCCAACATATTGCCAGGAAGCTATGAGATTTTCTCCTCTTTCTAACATTTTGGACAAAAATCTCCAGCTTTTTCAAGGTTCATTGGTCTGTTCCTACCTCGCCAGAAATCTCAAAAATCCATTTCATCATTCATCACGAGATGTAACATACTCATCATCTGTACTAGGTACTCAGGATCACCCTCTTTCTAGTCCAGAGTTTCAAGGATATTTTCTGACCTCTCTAAAGTCTAAGGAATGTTCCACAGCTGCAAAGAAAACTTTGACTATGCAAATTTCTTTGTCATCCATCCAAAGGTATGTAGAACCTTTGGCAGAATCCACAAGGATATTGGGAATGGGACAATGTAAAGACACAGAGACTACTGTGGGCCCATTGCCTCAAGTAATGAAGGATATAGAATCTTCTCCATCTGCTTTGCCTATTCTATGAACTTTGCCACCATCACCTCAAGAACCTGGTAGACATTCATCTTTTCCTAAAGGTGGTGCAGAAATATTTCCATCTGGTCCAGGAATTCTAGCACTTTTGCAATCAGCCCTGGGGCCTCTGGCACTTTCCATCTCAGCCCAGGCAATGACACATCACTCAAGGCCTACTGACAGGGCTCTACTGCATTCAGCTCCTTGCCCAGCTGTATCAGAAACAAATGAATATGCTCCATCTTTCTGAGGGACTTCAGACACTTACAGATGTGCTGGACTGCATCTGAATCTTACTACATAGCTACAGATGACACCATCATCTTTGAGATCTGAGTAAGGAACTGTGGGATTCTTGTCTATCAGAAGAAAGGTGTCTGAAAGTGACTAAATCTAAAGAAAGTACTATAGGGTATTCCACATCTGCTCAGGCCACAGAGGGGCATTCTTTATCTGCACAAGCCATAGTAGGGAAGTACATATCTGAACAGTTGCAATTGGAAATTTGCCTGTGCAAAGTTCTTTGTCTGGGCACACTGTGCAGATGGTGGGAACTTTGCCTCCCACTCCAGGATCTTTGGGGTCTACCAAATATACTCAGGTGCTACCAGAATCTGTGTCATCTGATCAGAGGCCTCTGTGAGTTTCTTTAGCTTCACAGGGAACTCTAAGTTCTTCATCTTCCCAAGAGGCCTTTGGACATTTCTGTTCTACCCAAAGGTCTCTCAAACTGTCCACATCTAAACAAGGGACTGCACAAAATGTTTTATCTGCTCAAAATAGTTTGAATGCTCCAACTTCTTTGCAAACAGATATGGGATTTTTTCCAACTTACTAACATTTTGCATAAAGATCCCCAGCTTTCCCAAAAAACACTGGAATTTCCCTACCTAGTCAGAAATGTCAAGTATCCATTTGTCCTTCACCATCATATGGAGGACATTTCACACCTCTACTAGGTGTTCAGGAGCATATTGTACCTATGTGGTTTTAGAAGCTTTTCCATCTTTTCAAAAGCCCAAGAAAATTTTCAGGACAGAAGAGGGAACTTTGCGCATACAAAGTTATTTTTTCTTCAACCAAATAAATCTGGAAAATTCAACAGGTTTCACATGGATATTGACACACACACACAAAAAAAAAGACTCACAGAGTAGTTTAGGGCATTTGCCTGGAGTGATAGAGGATATAGAACCTTCTCATTCAACTTCAGTGACTCTATGAACTTTGCCACCATCACCTCCAAAAACTTTTAGACATTCATATTCTACCCAAGGATGGGCAGAGACTTTCCCATTTGGCTAAGGGTATCTAGCACCTCTGAAATTTACCCAGGGGCCTCTGAAACTTTCTATCTCAGCATAGGCAGTGATGAATACATACCAATGATATGAATGTTCTTCTAATTCTCTACGTCTTTCCTCCTCAGAACAAGGGACTCCAGCATCCTCAGATTCTCCTCTTGGAGGTGTGAGTCCCTGCCTCTCTGCACAGGGGACCTTATGTCTCTCCACATGTCCACAAAGGTCTACCCAAGATTCTACATGTTCCAAAGGCTTTTAAATCCTTCTTTACATAAACAAGTTATAGGAACTCAGTCCACATCTACATACTATACAGTAAAAGACTCACCAACTTCCCAGCTGTGTCAGGGATATACTGACCCTGCTCCAAATAAAGCAAGGACTTTTAGATCTATCCAAGGACCTCTGAGTATTTCAGGAACTGCATAAGGCTCTATAGAACCTTTGCCATCTCCCCAGGGGACTCTAGGATATACATCATTTGCATCAGGTGGACAATCATTTTCAACAGCTACCCCAGGACATGTGATATGCAGTGACTCAGCAGTGTAACTTGCAATTTCTGTCCATCTTAGTTCCTTACTTTTTTACTTAAGCATTTTGAATCCATTCATTTACACATAATCACTCTAAACCTACAGAGGGGTCTTAAACTTCATGCTACGGACCAAATTATTATTTGATTACTCCACAAATGGTCCAACAAACAGATCCATATGCTTCAGATGCTTCAGGATCTACTCATTCTTCCAAAGGCTTCATGGTAATTTCTTTATCTGGACAGGGAACACTATGACCTGTACCATCTGCCCTAGAATCTTTGAAAATGCCCTTATCTGCTCAAGTGAATCAGGACCTTTTTTATCTATTCTAGAAGTTGTAGGCCCATGCCTGTCTTCTACAGGAAAATCTGGAAGCTTGTCATGTACAAAAAGCAAGCCAGGAATAGCGAATGTTTCACCAGGAGCTTTGAAAATTTCACTATCTACCATAGTGAGTCTAGGGTTTCCTTTATCTGTCCAATTGGATTTGAGTGATACAACCTGGATTTTTTTCCTCAGAGACTTTCTCTGTATTCCCATGGTATAGTAGGACTATCAACACCTGCACAATGACCTTCAGACACTTCCTTTTTATCACAAGAGACCCAAAAACCCTGTTTGGAAAAAGAGGCTTTAGGTTATTCACCATCTGATTCTAAAGATCTTGGACTTTTTGCCGAGGACAAATTATGAACACGGCCATGTATGCAAAACCATTCAGATATAATACCTGTCACCAAAGAGATCATAGCATCTTTGTCATCCATGCAAGATACTCCCAGATAGATGGGTGGATGGATGGATGGATGGATGGATAGATGGATGGATGGATGGATGGATAGATGGATGGGTGGATGGATGGATGGATGGATGGATGGATGGATAGATAGATAGATAGATAGATAGATAGATAGATAGATAGATAGATAGATAGATAGATGAGATAGAAGAGATAGATGAGATAGATAAGATAGGCTGAGAGGTAGAGAGGTAGATAGGTAGATAGATAAAATATATGAAATATAAAGCACTTTAGGTTATTTTAGAAAGCTTTTTAGGACTTTTTTAGGGTTTGTTTAAAGATGTTAAGGTTTTTGAGGGTTTCCTATTTTTAAGGTTTTAGGTATCTTTATGGTGTTATAAGTATTTTAGAGTTTTTACAATTTTAGGGGGGATTGAATGACTTGGGGCCTTTATGTAGGGTTTTAGTTTTTTTATGATTTTAAAAATAATTTTGGATTTTGGGGGGTTTTAGGGTTTTTTGGGGTTTATTTTTGGGGGGGTTGGATGTTTCTTGAATTCATATGGATTTTAAGGTATTTTGGGGTACTAGGATTTTTTTAGGGCTTTTAAAGAATTTTAGGATATTTTTTTAAACCTTCTATCTGTTTTGTTTTGTTGCTGTTGTTTGTTTCTTTTTGGCTTATGGGTTTGTTAAAGGTTTTAGTTTTTTGGGGGGCTCTTTTTAGAGTTCTATAAATGTGTTTGTCTTTTTTTTTAATTTTGGGATATTTTGTTAGTGTTTTATGTTCTTAGTTTTAGAATTTAAATGTATATAGTTTTCTTTTTTAGGGTTTTGTTGATTTTTTAAAGCTTTCAGTGTTTTTTGGGTCTTTTCCAATTTTTCACTTGCCTCTTGATATCTGTTTATCTCAGATTTTAACTTGGCTTATTGTTTCTGACTGGATCCTGTTCCTTGTATGAGCTTGTGTACTGGTTGTGATGGAGCTACCAGGAATCAGGCTGTCTAGGGTTGTGGGATGGGATCTGGAAAAGTGGCTCTGGCACAGGCCAAGAAGTGGTCCAAAAGGAAGATGTGTCTGTAGCAGGGCAAGACAAATAGGTTTTGCCTGCACAGGGACCCTGGAGGTCCCAGGTAGTCCAGGTATTGCTGCAAGGGGTATCTCATCTGTGAGCTGGGCTATGACAGATCTCCTGGTAGTCAAGGTATCTTTGTATGTGGGAGGAGATCTGGAGCCCCAGCTCTGCCTCAGGGCTGAGTTGTGGCATCATTAAGAAATCTTATCTCTCTGGAATGATAAGACAAAAAAAGCTTTCCTTCTACTAGTTGTCTTGGTAATAATGGTTTATCACGGCAATAATACAGCAATTGCTACACACCATTTTATATTTTTTATGATATGTATTCTACTTTGTTTTCTATCTTTCTCCTAGATAATAATATCACTCAACCACACATATGCATGAAAATATATAAAAATGATCTCAAACCCATATGAGAGCAAACCTATGTTAATACCCTCATTCCAAATCTGTGTTAACTCACCTAACAAAACACTCTCCTTCCATCCATTTTCCTCCAAATGCCTTGATTTCAGCAACTGCTACAAACACACGAGTAGTGACCAGCTTGACAGGCCAAAAGCCTATACATGGTCCTGAGGCGAAAAATTCATGGAAACGTAGTCTCCTGTATTCATGGCAACATGTATAATGAATGCTCCAGTGCCCTTGCTTTAGTCGGTAGATCTGTGTGCTTTCTCTTAATATTGATTTATTGTAAGTGCCTCTAAGGATTGGTTTTGACATATTGCTAAGTTAGATTCCACACATATAAATTCCTCTCCTAGGCAGTCCTTGAGCACCCATGGTCTTTGAAATCAGTAAGGATGCTGCCTATTTGGGTACATTCAGATTAACCTCTAGTATTGTAAGAGAGACAGTGAAAGAAATCAGGCATTACTAACTGCTACTTAGAGTTAGAAATCTCAGGACAAACTACTACCATATGCAAGAATTTACCATTATCTCGGAATAAGGAAGGTTATGTTATAAGGAGAAAGCAGAAGAGATACTTAGAACTATAGATAGTTGAGTTTCAACCATGCACAGGAATTTACAATGGCCTAGGGTGGAGGGGTACTATATGATAGACTAGAAGAGGAACCATTGCAAGGGCACGAGACCCTTGCAAATGGCTTCTAAGATTAAGCAAACCTTTGGGGGGGTGGCTGCTTGTAATCACAGTTGTTAACATTGAATTCTATCCCAATTGGTCCCTCCCAGTCCTTTGTAGGCATTCCTCTATTTTGTGTAAAAGTCACTTATAAGACTAGTGCTCGCTTTGAGACAAATTACATTCAGATCAACCCTCTGTTTGGTCGTGTCAGTTTCTTAGCCCCTCTTCTTGGCTAATCCTTGCCCACCTGTACCCAGAACCCAAGTTATGCCAATGGATCGAGGACCTAAGTGAGGTTTGTCTGTGGCAAGCTACTTTTCCTTTGACTAAAATTACATCATATATATATATGTATATATATATATGTGTTTGTGTGTGTGTGTGTGTGTGTGTGTGTGACTGTGTGTGTGTGTGTGTGTTTCTGTGTGTGTATGTGTTTCTGTGTATGTGTTTGTGTATATTTATATACATACACATATACATCAATACATATACATATATATACATTATACACATATACACACATACATATACATATATATATGTGTGTGTGTGTGTGTTTGTGTGTGTGTACATATGATATATATGTACAGCTTCATACATGAAAAAACATTATACATATATGCCATTGAGATCCACCCCCATCCTGTCTCAGCCATTCTACACACACACAAACCCTCACACACACATACACACACAGAGGGGGGGGGAGAGAGAGAGAGAGAGAGAGAGAGAGAGAGAGAGAGAGAGAGAGAGAGAGAGAGAGAGAGAGATGGAGACGGAGACGGAGATGGAGACAGAGACAGACGGAATAAATTTGGAAATCACCAAGACAACAGTGGATTTTTCTATTACACAATGCAATAAGTTAAACCAATAAAAGCATATTTGTGAAAATGCTCTAAGGAATCTTATTCCTTTGTACTCTGACAAAGAAAATGTAAGAATTTAAAAGCCTTATTAAAGAATATTAATTACTGTGTCAAATGATACAAACCTACTATTCAGTTATTTTCGTTATTAAATTTACAATGAATAAAAGTCATTTTGTTTGAACAACTTTATACTGCTGATATTAATAATGATATTTTTAAAAATTCACAGAAATCTTTTCCAAACACAAGTTAAGTAATCATCTTCAGAGTTTTAATTTCAAAGTGAAAAATTTTAATTTCTTTTCAATATTATCATGCTTAAAGCAGACATTTCTTCATTTATAAACCACTACTCATTTTGCCTTTATAGATTATCTGAGTGAAGCATAGCAACTGTAACTTAAATCAAGAAAGCTATTTTGTGCAGACATTAGAAATGTGAAGATAATTCTCAAAAGGTATATATCATCTGAATCGATACTTATAATTTCCTACCCATTTTACCATGCAGCAAGTTCTTCATGCCTAGCAGGATTATTCTGGTACTTAAATTTAATGTTTTCAAAGATGTAAAAAGACCAACTGGAAATTCAGAAAAGCACAGTGAATACAGAATTAGCCAGAATACAAGCTACCCCCTATTGTAGGAAAAGAGTGGATATTCTGACAGTAAATAGCTTTTAAATATAAACTACTGAGATAAATTAGAGTTAAACAAAGGAAGGGGGTGCTAAAACATTCAGGAATTCCAAGAAGAAAGAACTTATGGCATAGCATTGAGGCAATGACACAAGGAAATAATTAGATATTAGAAAGTGCACCTGTGTTTCTGAATGATGCAAGCCTTTATTGCTGTGTAGCCAAAGGGAAACCGAAATCCTCCAGAAAAATCAAAGAGAGGAGCCAAATAAACACCTTTCATCCAGCAAGATCAAAAACTGCTCTTAGAAAACTGGCAAGGTATGCAACAGGCAAACGAAGTTTCTGTGTCAGTAAAGAAGGATCTTCACTTATAGCCTCAATTTTACACTTTCTTAGTGTATCAATTTCTATAAAACATGACCTCTCAAAGAATCAGTTTAACTAAGGGTTTAATAAATCATTCTGTGCAACTATATACCGGCTGCATCATTGGACTGAAAGTGAATGACCCATGTGTTGCCACTGATGTGAGACATTTGCCTGTTGTCCTTCAGGAGAATTATATGATCTTCAACAAGCAATCCAAATATGAAAAATTAATAGGAACCCAACTCACGAACTGTGACAGACAAAGCAATTGTTTAAGGCCACAAGTGATATATTCAGGAGTCCAACTTTGTCTGAGTTCTGAATCTAGTCAAACACAGATATAAGTATTTGAAATAAAACTTTCATTTGTACTATAAAGAGATTACTAAAGTTTTGTCCTTATTCTCTGAACAATAGCATATTAATTGCACAATAATGATATTGCAGTAAGTATTATTTAGTAATTTAGAGATGTCTTTCAGCATCCAGTTATCACAGATTTATCTAGGAGAGGTAGTTTTTAAAATTCGAAATAATATCTGTGATATCTATTCCATGCGTTCTATGTTCTATTTAAATATTATCACCTGTTCTTTCCCTAGCAAATATGCCAGTGTTTGTTTAGCCCCATAGCATCTGAGGAGCAAGGGTATGGATAAGCCTTTCCCATTAAGTTATGAGACAGAAACAAACATCACTGCAACACTCACTGATGACCTTAGGTTAGAGAGATCTATCCTGGAGTAAGATGGACTTCAGAGCGTAGTCTCCTAAGAACACCATGTCCTTAATTTCCAACCATGTTCTGCCTTCAGCAATTCCTTGTCATGAACCCTTAGAGTGGGCACCAAACCAGGTAGCACTCTGAACCCTAAAGATGAGGGTCCTCTGGGTCCCTCCTCATTCAGAAACTTTGGATGATTGCCCTGCTAATATGAGGTAGTTCAGGACTGGCCAGTGCAAACAGGAGGACAGCCAATCTGCACGCTCCAGATTGGCCTGTGCAGGCAAGAGAACAGCAATCATCTAGGCTTGGGACTGGCCTGAGAAGGCTTGAGGACAGCCGTTCTCAAACTTTACTTGATTTCTGAGGCCACTGTAACTTATATTCTTTGTGATGTGCCTTCTTATATGTCCACAATTCTCAGGAGGGATGCTGCATAAGCGTTTCTTGTTACAAGTCACTTTTGCCAAGTACATTCACTGCCCCTTTAAGGGGCAGTCATCTATTTAATGTTTCTTGAACAATTTCCTTTATGATCAAATAGCAAGACATGTGGAGAAATAGCAGTGAGCCTCAGCCCAGACTTGACAATATGACCACATACAGCAGGTTTCACATCCTCCAGAGACTGGAACTCCCTTAAGTGTAGCCCAAAAAAATAGTGATACCCTACCGCAACTGATTTCACAGGCTCCATAGCATTGGACTCCCTTCACTGTCCCCCAACTGGATTTTACACCTTAAACTAACAGGGGAAGCAGTTGGCCAGCAGAGACTCGAGGGATTTTGTGACTCCAAGGCTCCATATACAGAATCGGCCCAAGTTCAGGTGCCCAAAACCCTATGAAGACGAGAGATTCAAAGAAAAAAAAACCTGATCTCATGTTACAGAAAAGTTACAGAAACCCAAAGCTCTTATAGAGCCTCCATCCAATAACAGGACCCTGGACCCTCTGAAGGATCTAAAAGAGAACAAAAAATGGGCAGTTACACTTCCTCTGAGGTTTCCTGAGTTCACGAGTAATCCACTAACCAGGGATACCAGACAATCTGTTTTACAGCCTTCCACTAGAAAATGAGTGGCCTCATCTGCTGTGCCCATGCATAGACAGGTGAATAGAAGCCAGCCTATGTCCACTGGGTGAAGAACCTATGGATTTTCACCAGTTGGATGCCTGAATGCCTGTAATATCTTCCAAACACAGTACTGGAGATGCCATTAAAAAGTTCAAAGAAGATCACACAGTGCCTGGGCCATCTTCTGCCTACTCTTCTGCTGGCCAACATGGACAGGAAATTTCCCCAAACATTCAAGGTTCCTTACACCCTTCCTGAACTAGCCAAGGATATCTGGGATCTCCTAATTCTCCCCAAAATGCTCAGGGTCTTTCCTTATCCAGCCAAGAGGTAATGGAACTATCCAATTTTTTCCAAGACTCTATGGGACATTGAACACTGTGAAGTGTAACTGCACAGGCATCTCAAAGACTACTCACTTGTGCTGACAGTAAAATCATAATGCCTGCTCTTCCAGAAGGCTTTCCAAAAGGTTATCCAATACACTACATGACTCTCTTCTTTCCAATTCTCTTCCAAAGCATTTTGGAGAAGAACCCTCTGGTCAAGAGGACCTACAACAGGAGTGTAAGTCACAAAAAGGGGGCTCTAAAACTTTTTCCCCAACGGTAATGTCAGCAATTTGTCCCAAAAGTATCATGTCCCACATCCTTTCCCTAGCAGAGTTGAAAATGTTTGCCAGCTGCCAAAACAGGGCAGAGAGCAAAGTCTTCTCAGAAAGACATCCAAAGATGTTTCTCTTTCCCCCCAAAGTGTCCTATGCAATCTGTTCCTACTAAAGTTATTTTGAGACCTGACCCTCCTGACCAAGGGAATTTCAGTCATTCTCCATGAAACCAAGAGGGCTTTCAAAGTCCTCTACCAATAAGAAATGTGCTCACATCATCTATTCCAGTCCAAAGGGAAATACATGCAATCACAATGTCCCAAGTGAGCCTCACACCTCTAATAAATGCCCAAGGAAAGAGAAAAATGTCCACACCTACACCAGGAGCTCAAGGATCTTTGCCATTCCTAGAATAGGATCTTGTGAGTTCCATACATACTCAAGACGTGGTAGAAATTCCTGAGTCTTCCAAAAGGTCTTTCGCTTCTGCACATAAAGGAAGTGAACTAGAACCATCAGCATCATCCACAGGCAGTCTGAGACTTCAATCTTTCAAAGGGTGACTTAGAGTGGACACCATACCAGTTAACACTCTGAACCCTAAAGAAGAGGGTCCTCAGCATCCCTCCAAATTCAGAAAATTTGTGCTGCCCCAAACATTACAGGAGAGTATTAGAACTTCCCTATCACCTCAGGAGGATCAGCCTTCTTCCCCAACTAAACAAGATACTATAGACTCTTACCCCCCTACACAAAAGCCTCTTGGTCCGTCTCCATGCCAGCATAAGTCTCTAGAAATTTTCAAATGCCAAAAATGCTCTGGGTTCTAATTCATATTCAAAAGGCCCCATGGAAGCTGTTTTGCCCTTCAAGCTGTCTATGACACCTGAAAATTCTATACAGAAGTTGTTATCCCCTTTTCCATCTGAAGAAAATTTTCTTGGAACTTCCACTAGTACACAAGGAGGTCAAGAAATTCGACTACCTGCCCATGGGGATTTTATACCTTTTACACCTATCCATGATGCTCTAAGGAGAAGCCACTTTCATTAGTAGACAGGGAGGTAGAGAAATTTCACTACCTGCCTATGAGGCTCTTAGACCTTTTACACTTGTCCATGATGCTCTAGAAGAAACCATATCTACAAAGGTATCTCTAGGGCCTTCCCCTCATTTTAAAGCCAAGGTTAAGACTTTCAAACTTACAAAAGACATATTAAGACCTTCCCCATCTGTGCAGAAGGTCATAGGATCTGTGATATTTGAACAAGGTGCTTTACAATTATCTCCATCTACCCAAGAGTGTTTCTTTTCCATGCCTTCTCTGGTAGGCAGTAGTAGGCATTTTCCCTCTACCAAAATAGTACACAGTCATCCAGTTCATAGAAGAAGAAGAAAAAAAACAGGTTAAGATTTGATCTTTATAACAAAGGAGACTACAGAACATTTTCTAAAAAAAAAAAAAAAAAGGGGGGGGGGACTTGAAACATCCCCTGCTGCCAAAGAAACATCAAAAGCTACAATTTCTCCTCAGGTGAGTCTCACACCTTCAGTCTACCAAAGGGCATGTTGGACAATCCATATTTCCCCAAAAAGGCTCAAGATTATCTAACCAAAGGCTCTTATGTGTTTACTATCTGGCCCAGGAAATTTCTTCATCTTTCTCAAATGATGCAGAACATTTTGACCATGCTTAAGGTAATTTCTCCTTTTGCAAATCAGAGTTCAGGACTACAAAATCTCCTTTGTGAAATCAAGGGCCTGAGGGAAAATCCACATCTAAAAAAATCATCTAGAACTTGTCTTTAGCCCAAACACACCAGAAAATTTTCATATCTTCTAAAGTATCTAAAAACGCTTCTGACTAAAACATTATTGTTGTAGGACATTTACCATCTGCTCTAGGATATGTGAGACCATCAACATTTAACCATGGGCATCTAGAATCTTTGTCACCTATGCAAAGGTGTTTTGGTTTTTCAGGATTTTTTCCCAGGAGATCTGGGTGCCCATGGAACTACGGAACTTTGTCATCTGGCCAAGGTGTTTAGAAAAATATTCCATCTTCAATAAGGTATTCAGGACATTCACTCCACCTTCCAGGAGATCTGGATCTTTTCTCATCAGCACAATGAGTTTCAGGACATGGAATCTCAACTCATGGACCTCTAGAATCTTCTTCAGGCTCACCTGAGTTTGCAGGAATTTTGATGTCCTTGCAAAGGCCTTTGGATTTTTCCACAACTACCCAGAGTACAGCTGCTACTTCACCAAGTACTCAAGAGAATTTATCACCATTGTTATCTCTCCAAAGTAAACTCAGAACCTGCCAACCTGCCCAAGAGATGGTAGGAACTTTGCCACTTAGACCAGGATCCCTGCCAATTTCCGCTTCAGCCATTGTAGCTCCTGGACCCAAACAGGTGGCTTCAGAACCTGTGAGCCTTTCACCATTATATCATGATATGCCATCAAATTTTCCCCACATTCATGGAGTTCTAGATTTATCTCAGTATGACTCAGATTCCCCCCTAAATGTAATGTCACTTACCCAATAGCAACAGGGAACACCCTCATCCTCAGAATGAAGTGTAGCACTTTTGTCTTCTGTTCAAGGGAGTGTGGGAATATCCTTAACTGCACAACAGACTCCAGAACTCTCCACATCTAAACAGGGAACTCTCATTCTCTTTCTTGACCAGGTGATATGGCAACTTCCTCATCTTCTAAGGTTTATAAAGGACATTTGCCATCTGTGGATGTGGATATGTGGACATATTTTTATGTTCAGAAATCTCCAGGACATTTGAAAAATGTTTCTGTTTTTCCAAAAAACATGCTCTCTGGCTAGGATCCTGTAGCAATTTCCTTACCTGCTATTGCTACTGAGGCTTTGGTATCATCATCATCATCATCATGCCAAGGGCATCAAGGTTCTTTGCTATCTACCTAGGATGGTGGAAAAGACTCACTTACTGCACCAAATGCTCAGAAAATTTACTCATTTTCTTCCCAGGCCTTAGAAACTTTGGTAAATATCCAAGGACCACTGCCCACTTACACACCTTCTAAACAGACTCTGCATTCTTCACCATCTACACTAGGTATTTCCATTTGCAAAGAACTCTTCAAATGTCATCACTGGCACAAGGGACCCTAGAGTCTTTTATATCATCCCAAAAGGAAGGGACAAAATACAAATCAGAAAAAGACATTCTGAGACAGTCTATATACCACAGGGGACTGTAGAACCATCAAGACGTAAAACAGGGCCTTTAGGATCTACTCAAGGTGCTCATAGGATGGCTCAAATATTTCCATCTAATAAAGGGGCTGAGAAACATTCTTTATCTCTTAGAAGGACTATGGGACTACCCAAATCTGAAACTAGGACTCTAAAATTTTACCGTCTGAACCAGGACCTGTGAAAAATTTCAGTTCTTTCCAGAAGGCTTATACATTTTCTCTATCTATGCAAGATAACCGATGACATCCACCATCTGATACAGAGGCTATGATAGCTTCTCCATCTACCCAGGGAACTAAGGAAACATTGTTATCTTCCAAAGGGAATGTGAAACCTTCATCATCTGCACCACCATTATCTCCTCACACTACAACAGGAACTCTAACAATTGTCAGATGTAAACAAAGACCTCTAGAACAATCTGTACTGTGCAGGGGACTTAGGGTTCTTTTAGTTATACCACAGGGAAATTAGAGCATTCAGCATCTGTCCAGAAGAAGCTAGGGCACTCATCATACATAGTAGAATATCTGTATACCTTGCCATGTTTCCAAGGGACTACAGATCCTTTGCCTCCTACAGGGGTTATGCTAACTCCCAAATTTGAAAATAGAAAGTCAGAAAAATTTCCATCTGAAAAAAGATCTTTTTCATCCAACAGGAGATAAACACACAGACACACACACACACACACATACACACACACACACACACACACACACACACACACACACACACACACACACACACACACACACACACACACACACACAAACCCCCAAAACCAAAAAATCTCAACAACATTGTCATATTCCCAAGTGAAAGTGAAACCCTCAACTTCTCTACTATGTTCTCAGAAACTTCCACAAACTATATCAGGCAATTGAATAACTGTGAGATGTAAGAAAACAACTGTAGAACACTCTATACCTGTCCAAGAAACTATGGGTGCTTTGACATCTTTCCCAGGGTTTTTTAGAACATTCGGCATCTTTCCAAAAGAAGCTAGGGAACTCAACACACATGGTAGAATCTCAGGAAAACTCACCATCTGTTCAAGGGACTACAGGCCCTTTGCCACATCCTTCAAGTCATACAGGACATTCACAACATGACCATTGATCTCAAGAGTCTTTTTTTGTAGTCCCAAGGATCTAGCACATTTGCTATCTACCAAACTTAGCATATATGTTGAGGCTTCTATAGGCCTTTCACCATATACTCAACAGTCTTTTAATCAGTCATCATCTTCCCAAAAGATTCTGGGAATAACAGATTCTGCCCAGTGTACACATAAACATTTGTCTTCATTCTCAGGTTCTTGGGGAATGTCTTCATGTATGCTAAGGGCATTTGAAACATTGCGACATGTCCCAAAACCACATGGCCATTTCTCACCAACACAAGCAAGTAGAGCCCCTCCATATCTTTGCGAACACTTGTCACAACTTCCCTATATCCATAAGCAACTCTTGAGATGAATGTATCTGCACAAATTTCTTCATTACACTCATCATCTACTCAGGTGCCTGGACAATCTTACCTGAATTCAGAATCCATGTAGGGACATCCCATAGATGCCCAGGGAGTTGAAGAAATTTTCCCATCTAGCCCGGAGATTCTAGGTTACAAAGAAAGTGACAAGCAGGAACAAGGAAATTTCCAGTCTGTTCAAGTACTTCTGGGAATTTTTGACCTGCAGAAGGAAGGTTAGGATCTTTGTCATCTGCACAAAGGGTTCTGGGAACTTCTCTATCTGCCTAAGGGTCTCTGTACACACCCAAACAAGAACCTATAGGTGTTCTCTCTTCTCTACCAAAGTCGTTCAAACATCCATCTAATTACTAGAGGGCTCTCACATTTTCTCCATCTGCTCAACTTACAATGCTCATCATGTTAGCCACAGACTAATGAATATGTTCTCTCTAGCCAGGAAAATCAGGAGAAGTTTTGTATTTCCCAAGTTATCCAGAACACTACCTATCTGCACCAGGTGGTCAGGGATATCCACTATCTACCACTGTAAATGTAGAACATTTGCTAACTTCTTAAAGGTAAAAGAAAAACTGCACAGTTGCAATTGGAAATTTGCATGTGCAAAGTTCTGTGTCATCCATCCAAAGGTATCCAGAACCTTCGACTGATTCAACAGGTATATTGGGATTGGGACAATGTAAACACAAAGATACTACCATGGGCCCTTTGCCATGGAGGATGTGAAAGAGGATGTCAGATCTTCTAAATCTGTTTTGCTTGCTCTAGGAAGTTTGCCATCATCACCTCAAGAATCTGGTAGACATTCATCTTTTACTCAAAGAGGTGTAGAAATATTCCCATCTGGTCCAGGGAATCAAATATATTCGCAATCAATCCAGGGGGCCTGACACATTCCATCATAGCCCAGGCAATGACACATCACTCAGGACCTGCTGAAGGGGCTCTACTGCATTCAGCTTCTTCTCCAGCAGAATCAGAAATAAATGAATATTCTCCGTCTTTCTGAGGGACTTCAGACAGCTCCAGATGTGCTGGACTGCGTCTGAATCTTACTATATCACTACATGTGCCACCATCATCTTTGAGATCTGAGCAAGGAACTGTGGGATTCTTGTCTATCGCAAGAAAGAAGTCTGAAAGTGACTAAAACTAAAGACATGATTCTAGGGTCTTCCATGTAATCTCAGGGCACTGAAGGGGCATTGTTCATCTGCACAAGCCACAGTAGGAAAGTCCATATCTGTAAAGCAGACTGTGGGAACATTGCCTCCCACCCCAGGACGATTGGGGTCTATGAAAAATACTCAAGTGCTACCAGAATCTATGTCAATTGATCAAAGGCCCCTGGAAATTTCTTCATCTTCACAAGGGACTGTAGGTTATTCATCTTCCCAAGAGGCTTTTGGACATTTCTGTTCTGCCTAAGGTCTCCTAAACTGCCCATATCTAAACAGTGGACTGCAAAAAATGTTTCATAAGCTCAAGATAGTTTGAATGCTCCAACTTCTTTGCAGACAGTTATGAATTTTCGCCAACTGTCCAAAATTTTGCACAAAAATCACCATCTTTCCCAAGGGAAACTATACATTTCCTACCTTTCCAGAAATCTCAAGAATACTTTTGTCCTTAACCATCAGATGTAGGACATTGCCCACCTCTACTGGGTTCTCAGGAGCATCTTGTACCTCCTACAGTGGTTCTAGAAGCTTTTCCATCTTTTCAAAAGCCCCCAAAAAATTCCAGGGCCAAAGAGGGAACTTTATGCATATAAAGTTATTTTTTTTCTTCAACCAAAGAAATCTAGAAAATTCAACAGGTTTCACAGGGATATTGTCACAATATAAAGAATCACAGAGTATTTTAGGACATTTTTAAAGAGTGAGAGAAGATGTAACATCTTCTCAGTCTACTTCATCAACTCTAAGAACTCCTTAGAACGCCACCATCACCTCCAAAACTTGATAGACAATAACATTGTACCAAGGAGATGCAGAGACTTTCCCATTTGGCCAAGGGAATCCAGTACCTTGTAATCTGCCCAGGGACCTCTGAAACTTTCTATCTCAGCATAGTCAATGATGAATACATCACAATGTTCTGAATGTTCTCATAATCCTCTGGGTCTTTTTTCCACATAACAAGTGACTCCAGCATCTTCTGATTATTCTCATGAAAGTTTGAGTCCCTTTCTCTCTGCAAAGGGGACCTTATATCTGTCCACATGTCCACAAAGGTATATACAACAATCTACAACTTCGCAAAAGCTTTCAAATCCTTCTTTACATAAAAAAGGTATAGGAAGTCAGTCCACATCTACACACTACACAGTAGCAGACTCACCATATTCCTCAGTGTGTCAGTGATATACCCACCCTACTCAAAATATGTCAAGGATTTTGAGATCTGACCAAGAATCTCTGAGTATTTTGGCACCTGCACAAGGCTCTGTAGAACCTTTGCCATCTTCTAGGGGACTCTAGGATATTCCTCATTTGCATCAAATGCACAAAAAAAATTCAACAGCTATCTCAGGATATGTGATATCCAATGACTCACTTCTGGCACTTGCAATTTTTGCCCAACTTATTTCATTACTTGATTCCCTAATCCTTTTGATTCCTTTCCTTACACAGAAGAACCTTTAGATCTCTCTAAACCTACAGAGGGGCCTTTGACTTCATATCAGGGACCAAATGAGTATTTTAATACTCCATAAAGGGTACAAAAAACAGATCCAACTGCTTCAGATATGTCAGGTTCTTCCAAAGGATCCATGGTAATTTCTTTATCTGGACAGGGAACACTAGGATCTCTATCATCTACCCTAGAGCCTTTGACAATGTCCCTATCTGTTCACGTGAATCCAGGACCTTTGTTATCTGTTCAAAAAGCTGGAGGCCCTTGCCTGTCCTTTAGAGGAGAATATGAAAGGTTGCACCTGTACAAAACGCAAGCCAGGAATATCAAATGTTACACCAGGAGCTTTGGAAATTTCAGCATCTACCATAGTGCATCTAGGATCACATTTATCTGTCTAATTATATTTGAGAGTGTCACAACCTGTTGTATTGACTCAGAGACCTTCCCTGTCTTGTCATGGTGTAGTAGGAACATCAACATCTGCCCAACGGCCTTCAGAAACTTCCTTGTTATCCCAAGAATCTCCAGGACCTTGTTAGAAAAATGCGGCTTTAGGATATTCACCATCTGATCCTAAGATCTTGGACTTTCTAATTCAGCGAAGGAAAAACTAGAAACAATGCCTAATATGAAAAACCCTGCAGAAATACCATCTGTCACCCAAGAGATCATAGAATCTTTGTCAGCCACATAAAATTCTCCCAGATTACCAGTTCCTTCAACACTTAGTCCAGAGTTGGAAGAATCTCTGCCATGTAACCAATCTGTTTGTAAGAGTTCAAAATCTGTGGCAGGGTCTCTAGAATCTTTGCTATCTGTGCCAGGGTCTCTGTGTCTTATGAAACACAATGTAGATGTGCTGAGCCCTTTAGTATCTGATCAAGGGATCCTTGGAACACCTACATTAGCCCAGGAATATGTAGAAGTTTCTCAACTAGCTCAGGGGACTCTAGAACCTATGCCATTTAGAAAAGACACTGCGGGTACTTCCTTTTCAACAGAATTTCCCAGACTGTCACTTTATACAGACAGGGACTTAATTCCAACCCCTTCTCATGATGATGGCCAGATAGTTACTCTTATCAGAGGAAGAGCCCGAGTACCTAATTCTAACCAAAGGACATTGAAACATGTCTCATTTTCAGAAGGAGATATCAGATACTGCCTCTCAGAACTTGATGTTTTAAAATGCATCTCTTCTGCCAAAGGTAGCCTCACATCATCCAAGTATGCTGAAAAGGAATCCAGTCCTTCCTCTACTCCTCCAAGAAGCATCTCCACCTTTTAATCTTCACAATTGAGTTTCACATCTAGCATTCCTTATAAGAAAGATCTCAGTTATTCTCCTCATCCAAGGGGTTGTCCCAAACCTTCTATACTGCAAAAAATAAGACTAATGTTTTCCTCTGTAGATCAAGCAGGCCTGAAATCTGTCCTCTAAAAAGATGCTAGCTGGAAACACTGCCATTATTCCAAAATGCTGGTAAGATCTTGCACATCTAAGAAAAAAAGGTGCAAATCTTAAAACTGTGACTACCATAACCCTCACTACTTCTGATACTGCTAAAGGAGCCTTTGGATACTCACCATCTCATGAGGAGGGCCTCAGAAGTCCTCCACCATACCAAGGTGAATACAGACCATCCAAATCTATTTTATCTTATCTTAAAAGGACCGTTCTGACCAATGGGACACTCAAGCTTCCCATTCAGAACATGACAGTGGCAAACCATGATCCATGCCTAGAGAAGAGTGCATGTAAACCACTATATTTATCATGAAAAGAGCCTCAGATATTTCATGTCTCCTCATGAGATTCTCAGAAATGCTACTTCTAATAGGAGGAGAGAGTAGTGCCTCTAATACCCAAAAAGCCCTGTAAATTTCTCCTCCAGAACAAGAAGGCATTGAGTTACCTCCAGATGGAGAAAGTCCCTATAGAGGTATCAAATTATTGTCATCACCCCAAGAGGATATCAACCACCATTTTTTTACTAAGTAGTGCTCAAAACATGTTTCTACTGCCAAAGAGAGAGAGAGAAACACATAACTTCCATTAATACAAAAATAGCCACAGAATTGGCTACTTTCCTAGTGGGATTCATACATCCATGAATTCCAAATGGAGGTGCCACTTCATTCCCTGTTATGCAAAGTAATTACATGTAATATCTCAAACAGAGGACATGATACTTGCTTTCTCTTGCCCAGGGAGAAAACAATCATTACAATGTGAATTTGGGTGTCCCTTTGTGACCCTTCTGTCCTAGGAGGCCACAAATATATACATCATATGAAAATCAATTTCAAAAGGATCACGGAACAAAAGGGGAGCTGTAGTTCTTTCCTCTCCCCTAAAAGGGAATGTCAGACCATATCAGTCTGAGCATTGTGAACTCAGACTTTCCAGTTCTCACCAAAGGGACATTGGCTATGTGTCCTCTTTCAGTCAGGCTCAGAATGCTTTAGCCTGAAAGAGGCAGGCTCTCAAATGCCCAATCTAAAAAAAATGTGCTTCACAGATGCTTTCTATGAAAAAAGAGATATCATAAATGCTCTAGGAAGCTTATGACTTAATCCTCACTCCCGAATTACTCCTTTGACCCAAGGACACACCAGAACTTTACAGCTTGCCAAATGGAACCTGTAAGGCAGTCCTTCTCAAGAGGGTGGCCAGTGCCCTTCTCTCTTTTACCCTGGCATTTTTCGTTCTTTTTTTGACCCACAGGCTGCCCTGTTTTTCCCTTTCTTTGCCCCTTATGAGCAACATGAGTTTAGAACTTTTACTTCTCATCAACCATCTCTACATCTTACAATTTCTACTCCTAGCTGCTGCAGATGCACATTGAAGCATCACATATGCCCCTGGGACTAAAAGTACAAACAACACCCCCCTTCTGATTAAGAGTATCTAACAATTTGTAGCCATAAGAGTGTGCTATATAATTTCCAGTTCATGTAGAATAGTATGTGCTTCTTCTGATCATTGAGGACCTAGACTAACTAGATCTGATGTAATCCATGACAAATCGATTCCCTTGATATACGGTGCATTGAGTGCTCCTTTTTCTGATCCTCTGACCTCATTACCTCAGTCCAAGGATCTGAACCCATTTGCTTCAATGGCCGGAGTTTAAGAGTAGCCAGGAATTTCATAAACCCAGGGCATATACTTATATGTTGTCCAGTAGAAACGAGTAAGCCTTGCCATGTTCAGAAGTAGGCAGCTGATTTACCAGGAGAAATAGGTGGGAAGTTCTTCCTAGCATACTGGCGATTGATTATGCTGTTGCATGGCCTGCATGATATTCATATTCTGGGTTCCCAGGAAGCCTCGATAATGAAATATTCAGGCTTTCTTATCTCCCAAAATTGACCTTTTATCTTGAAAAGATACAAGAGAGTTTGATATTTCTGCTTTCCCAAATGTGGTATGAGACTTCCTACCTCTAATGGATGCTATTTTTAATAGGTTATTTGTGGATAAATCAACATTTTCCTCCTTTCAAAGGTTCCTCCAAATTTTGTTTCTTTTAGAGAACCCTAAGATGTATTCCCCTATGCTTGAAGTGGGGTGTAATGCACTTTCCATGACTAAAGGATATGTGAGGTGCAATTGCTCTAAACCAGTAATCCAAATACAAATATTTTTCTCTAGTAATTTTTAGACTTACAGCTTAAGAACCACAGATCTTCCAAAATACTGTATACCAAAGCGTCTTCTGATCTGCCCATGCTGAAATAGGTATTCTCAGATTTGACCCAATTCCCTAAGTGACCTTAAACTAAGCTGTCTAGAACCAATGTGCTGGAGCTGCAAAAATGGCTCAGCAGTTAAGAGCACAGAATTCTTTTCCATAGGTCCTGAGTTCAAAACCCAGAAAACACATGGTGGCTCACAACAATCTAAAATGGGACCTGATGCCACCTTATGGTGTGTTTGAAGGCAGTGACAGTATACATGAAATAGAATATATGTACCTCACAACTTCCTTCAATAAGCTAACAGTGGTTCAGACATACCCATTCTACATCAAATATGTTAGAAACTCACCAGTGTTGCAGGCTGCATTGACTCATGAGAACCAAAATTTTCAGACATTCTTTAATTTCCCTCAGAATTATCACTTCAGAACAAAGGTGTCATATAGGTCCTCAATGAATGAAGATATCCGGAGACATATGACATGAGAAGCAAGACTTCAGACTTCAACAACATCTTAATATGGCCACAAATATGGCTCTTTTACTATCACCATGCAATAGCATTGATGAATTCACAATGGGGCTTCAGATGTACCCCACCAGAACCAGGATAATTTATATTTCCAGCATAAATAGCAACTCCATCAAGTCACGCACCCTGGGTTTCCTCTAAAAATAGTAGTCCCTGACATCAAGTATATGACAAAGGGGTCTGCTGACCTTGAATAAAAACACTTTGTTCTTTCTCTGTCTGCACTGGAGGGGTCTGAGGCATGTCCCTCTGATGAAGAAAGTATAGAACTGACATTTGAGAGTAAGGAGTGTGTCTCATACATTCAAGTACAGCTCTGGTGTGCTTAAAACTAAACTGTTAATACCAAGAATTCACAGGAGTTTCACTCTTTGTTCATGGCTTACTCAGGTCTACCATTCAACTAATATAGACCAGAGATTCTCTCAGAAATTATTGTTTAGGGGATACACCTTTCACCACCAAAAAACTCAGAGAAGTCTGGATTCAAGTCCCATGGCCAATGAATAAAAACTTCAGCCTAGATCCAAGGTCAACTCTCTTTAAGTTGCTCATCATAAAGGTAATTGTCCTCAACACCCATACTTGTGTGGCCTATTGTAAGTATAAATAGGGAACAGATCCAGGGACTTGGAGCATTCTTGTCAGAACAAACCTCAGAGTGCTGTTAAGTGTGCAGTAGAGTCCTCAGGGATAAGAATTTTTTAGAGTTCTCTGAAGATGTGCATTTAAGGAGTGCCTGGTCCAACCTCCTCTACAGAAGGTAAACAATTATACTCCCCTACTGTCCAACAGGATCAAGGGACTTACTTGGTTCCACAGTTATGGTGTTTCCCTTCCTGTGATGATTGAGGTCTTAAAAATCACCCCTTTGAGTCAATGGGCTCTCATAAAAAATCATTTCTGTTCGGGAACCCAGGGGATATTTTACCTCTGACAAGGAGCATTTTTCTCCCTCTGGTCACATTTCAGATAAATCAAGTCGAGGAGGCCAATCCTGGAACCTTATGCCACTTCCTTGACTTCAGTCACATGACATGGTGTGAAATCATCATTCTAACACAGTTCTGGTGGTTGAACATAATTCTTAGGAGGCAATCATGCTGAAGACAGTAGCTCAAGCTTTTCAAGAATCATGGTATCAATATTTGATGTCTTGCTAATTCTGCTAAAGATATGGATACTCCAGAATGTGAAGAACCATTAGGTGTGGCAAAGGAGGACCTTATGAGTTAAGGTAAGCAATTTTTTGTACAAACTATTATGGAGATTTTCATACTCTGATCATCTCTCTTCTTACAAGGACAACACCACCTTCTTTCTCCCCAAGTAATACTTACTCCATATGTCTTAGATTAAGGAGTCATCAGATCTTACCCTGAAGCAAAGTGAGTCTCTGATTATACCAGTTTGTCCAAAGGAGTTTTGGACATACTTTTAGGTCGAGGAATCCCACACAACTTACTGATATTATGGACTGAACCTTAAATATATATACTAATGTTTCCCAGATTTTCCCTTCAGTTCAAGGTAAAGTCTAGGTTCAAAAACTTTTCAATGAAGAATCTTTGACGTAAATACTCTGACAAGGAACAAATTTACATTTTATCTTTGAATTGGGGAAATATAGACACACCCTTCAGTTTAAAAAGGTCTTAATACAAATTTTGTTGCTTAGGGAGCCTACTGAAAAGCTACTAACATGAAAACTAAAGTTGATGTTTATTTTCACTTGTGGAAAATTTAAATCAACATCTCTTGACCATGCATATCTCAGAAAATTTACTTGTCTTAATAGAATCCTCAGGACTATTCGTCTAGGAGTTCCTAAAATTTCCCATGTTTCCTGGGTGGCCAGGCATGCTCAAATAAAGAAGGGATGTCAAGCAACTCTGAAATGATGTCCTGAGACATGACAGTAAATATATAAGCCCTAACCTAACATTCATACATAATAGGATGTTGCATGGCACTTAGCCCCTCTCCAAGGTTTTTCTAATGCATACCATTGTACCAAGAAGGTCTCATTATTTTCTCTTACTCCTAAGTGCCCAGTACTTCGTCTCTTCCCATGTTACCTCAGTTCTTTGTTTTGTTTTGTTTTTCACTGAAGAGAATGTCAGACATTCCTCCTATGACTAAGCCTCCTGCAGACCTTCTCTATTTGCCCAAGATTGTCTAAAGTACTCATTTAGTAGAAATACCCTCAAACTTTCAGTTTCGTTGAAAGTGGGACTCAGTCATTTCTCTTGTGACAAAAGATGTCCCAAACCACTGCCTGCCAAATACAAAAGTGGATGCTCACAGTCATCCATTGGACAGAGCATAAGGTCCTCAATGAAGGAGCCAGAGAAATACCCAGGGACATGAAGGGGACTGAAGCCCCATAGAAGGAACATCAATATGAACTAACTAGTACCCCCCCCCAGAGCTCCTTGGAACTATGCCACCAATCAAAGAAAACACATGGTGGAACTTGTGGCTCTAACCACAAGTGTAGCATAGGATGGCCTAGGAGGTCATCAATGGGAAGAGAGGTACTTGGTCCTGTGAAGGCTCTATTCCCCATTATAGGCAAATGCCAGGGCCAGGAATCAGGAGTAGGTAGGTTGGGGAGCGGGGGGAGGGAGAAGGCATAGGAGATTTTCAGAAGGCAATCTAGGAAAGTAGATAATATTTGAAATGTAATTAAAGAAAATATCTAATAAAAAAAAGATGCCCCAGACTAAGTAAGCTTTATGCCATTCCCACTGAAAAAGGTAGAATGATGTCCACTCACATGCAGTTCATTGTAGTACAAAAGGGGGCTATAATTACCTCCTTCAACCTCAAGGAACATAGACATCTAATTGCTTGCCAAGGGTGTATGTGCCATGGAGCAATGACGACAGAGACCTCAGGTTTGGATCCTATGGCCAAGAGGGTCTCATTTATTATACCTGTAGTCATAGGAGTTTCAGATATAGCCTCTTGGGATGCCCAAGAGTATTCTTTCCAAGGGCACCTTAAACTTGACTTAAACTCATATTACCTCAGTGCCACTCTCTATTAGAAAGATTGCAAGGCAAACACAATTGCAACTTCACAGTGGGCTCTCACATGTTTCTGAGTGTAGGGCAGAGGGCAGAACATAGAAAGAAAACTAATATGCATGTGATCTTCCTAGAGTTAGGTGTCAGAAATGCTGTGTTCCTGTCTCTCAGTTATAGATAGGTACAGACAAATACAACCTCAGGTCAGACAACCACTCTCCCTGTTGGAAGAGTGTGCTGATTGTTCCTTGTATTCTTCCCAATAGTATATACAATATATGGATAATGAAAGGTGGGAAGACTAGATGGAAGCAAACTATGCACTACCATTCTGTTCTCCCTCTAACCAAGATAAACTAGATTTTTCCCTTTTGCACAATATAGTGACTTGATCCTGCTACTGCTACTTGGTTAATCATGGCCTGAAACTAACTAACTTACTTTCTCTCTCTCTCTCTCTCTCTCTCTCTCTCTCTCTCTCTCTCTCTCTCTCTCTCTCTCTCTCTCTCTCTCTCTCTCTCTCTCTCTCTCACTCTCTCTCTCTCTCTCTTTCTCTCTCTCCCTTCCTTCCTTCCTTCCTTTCTTTCTTTTACTTTCTTTCTCTCTCTCTTTCTTACTTTCTTTCTTTCTTACTTTCTTCCCTCCCTCCTTTCTTTCTTTCTTTCTTTCTTTTTTTCTTTCTCTTTCCTTCCTTCTTTCTTTCTTTCTTTCTTTTTCTCTCTCTCTCGCTTTCTGTCTCTTTCTTTCTATCTCTCTCTCTTTCTCTCTCTCTCTCCCTCCCTCATTCTCTTTCTCTCCTTCTTTCTTTTACTTACTTTCTTTCTTTCTTTCTTTCTTTCTTTCATTCTTTCTTTCATTCTTTCTTTCTTCCTTCCTTCCTTCCTTCCTTCCTTCTTTCTTCCCTCCTAAATTTCTTTCTCTTCTTTCCTTCTTCCTTCCTTCCTTCCTTCCTTCCTTCCTTCCTTCCTTCCTTCCTTTGTTCCTTTCTTTTTTAAGTATTTATTTATTATATATACAGTGTTCTCTATGCATGTGTGCCTGCACATTAGAAGACAGCACTGGATACCATTACAGATGTTTGTAAACTCAGGAGCCCTGGGAGAGCCATCAGTGTTCTTAACCACTGAATCATCTCTCCAGCCCCAGGTTCTTTCTTTATAAACAAAACGGGTCCGGAAGGTCATAGAAGTTGTAGGTATGAACACATGCTACTCAACCTGTTTTCAAGGTATCTCACACCATCACCTTTGGATGAAGGGTCATCAGAATTTTACTTGGGATAGGTGGCCTTCATGACCTACTGCTGTTACCAACAATACCCAAAACCTTCCATTTCTGCCCAAGGTCAGTTATAATAATGACTGGTGTTTACTATTGAAATCTCAGAATTTTCATTTTTCCCAAAGGTACCAAAATCCAGGTATCCTAAGAGCATCCTTACATACATATGAGCCTCAAATATAACACTCCAATCATGAGCTTTAGATCATTTCCCTCCAACAATGGTCTCTAGGAAATTATACTTCACTTAATTCTGCCCTGCATTAACAGAGCCTGAAACTTAGGTCATCTATCCTTCGTACCATCCTTCATGCAAACACCCATATAACTGATGATAAGCTTCAAGAGTGCTTAGAGACTTACAGTCATGCCTGGTGCATAATACTTGTATTGCTGCCAGGCTTACCAAGGTGTATGTGAAGATGGGAATCTTCTAAGTTGTGAAGCAGTCCTACCTCTCCTGCTTAAGGTAGGCTAGGTCACTTCCTTAACCCTAAAGAGGTTGGGGACATTAAGCAGACTCTAATTCTGCTTTAATCTTCTTATCCTAAACATCAATACTTAGACCACTAATTTGTGTCCATTATATATCAAATGCACCCTCTGTATACATGAGGGTCCAACATCTGTCTTTAAGCCTGACAGGCCTGAGATCATCTCTACCTGCCCCAGGCCCCAAACTTCACTTCCAGTCCAAAAGGTCTTCAATAATTACCCTCTCTGATCAGAAAGAATTACAAACTATTCTCTATCTGATGGAGGGCAAAAATTTCCATTTAACTGTGTCTCACATCGAACTCCTCATTTGAAAGGGGCACCAGAATGACTCTTTTTGTTCCAGTGGTTCTCAAATTCACATCCTCTGTCGAAGAGGTCTATAAATGTCATCCAGTCATGCCAGGGCTTCAGTGCCTCTCCCTCTCCCTATGGGAGCCTCAGACACACCACATCTAGTCATAAATATTTCCTCTTCTCCCTGTGTCTATTGGGCAACAAAGCCTTCTCGAATGCCCATATTGGACTGAAATATTTCCTTTTTTTTTCAGTGGTGGACACATACCTTCCCTCTCTTGTAAAGTGTAAATAGATCTTGTCTTATTGACTATGTGTGCCTGCTATATTCCAACTGTCTAAGATTACTTCCAAACTTCATCCTGTTACAAATATTCGGAGACATTCCTCCATTCAAGAAAAGTGGCCTTGCTCTTATGTCATCTGACTAAAGGTTTCATAGACCAAAGATAACCATCCAACCTATTGGAATACTGAAACAATTGCTGCTTGATTTCCACACACCACATAAAATATGTGGATATCCTAAATTCTACAAAAAAGATTTGTAAGCAGATCAAGCAATACTGGGACTCCCTCTTCTCCAGAAGGTATTTGCATTTTCACCAATGTGAAATGGTATTTCTTATTTATTGAAAATAGCCAGTGATTTTACCCTTCTTACAAGTAGGTTTAGAATTTCACACTTGCAAAGTGTCACAGAAATGCTGCTTATGACTGAATGCTTCAACTTCCTTATTCTCATGAAGTTTGCCACATTACCGCTTTGATGAAGGGCACAACCATCCTACTTCTGTGCAAAACTGCCCAAGCTCCTCCCCTATCTTACTTCAGGAAGATTTAGACATTCACAACAGAGAGTGCTCCAACCAGTGTGGAGCACAGTGTGTTTGAGGAAATCCCCCAGATTCTATATCTTCCCAGTGTATGTCCTACGTATAACTTCTAATTTCCATGGTCTGGGAAGCACTGTTCTGACCTAAGAGATTTCTGAGCACTCTGGACTGAAATCCCAAACAGAAGAGTATCAAGGTAAGGGTAAATCAGTTTACTATCTTTGTTTTGTTTCCTTAGACAGACACATCCTGGCCTCCATGCAGAGGAATGTGTGGATGGACATATATTTAAGGAAGACACTTAACCAGAAAATACTACATACCCTCTTAAAAGACTTCTAAGATTGTTGTCATGCCTACCACTGACATTCAGATGATGTGCATTCTTGATTGTGATTACATGTTTGGAGCTGATGAAGGAGTAAGTACCTGGAATGTCCTAGAATTCTCAAGGTATCAATCAGTGTTCAATTTCTGATCAATAGTGCTGCAGACATAGGAATAACAGGATAAAACTATTCTATACAATCCTATGAAGCTCTTATCACCATCCTCCTATATTAGAGAATCTTAGATCTAACACCAATCCTGAGACGGGCAGAAACAATTCTTCTCCTGCACATAGGGATACTGCATATGTCTCTCTTTGCCCAAAGTATTCCAATTACTGTCTTTTTAATGAATTTGCTTTTAGACTATACCTGAAATATTCCACTTTTCACCAAAGGATCTACCAGCCCTCCCTGTTCTAATAGAGAGCTACCGTCCACCAATATCCAAAGGGTTCTCAGACATTCTAAATATGCCCCTGTGGGAGTAAACTTACTAAGTTTATTTAATTGGGCCTCAGATCCTTCTGCTTTGACCAAAAAGATTACAATCTACTGACTCTGAGTTACCAGGGGCCTCAGATCTCATTTTCCCCAAGTGGTCATCAAATATGCCTTTCTGACCAATAATGACCTTGCAATGTTCTCCTCTGATGGAGACACTTAGTCACCCCCCCCCTCTAATTTTAACTCCCAAATGGACCTCCAGACCACCCAAGCTTAAAGTACCTGAGCCGAACATTAAGAAGTACAGCCCAGAACAAAAGCTCATTTCCTCAAGGCAGAAACTAAAATGATGTACTCCTCATGATTCATACCTAGACCCAGGAGAATAACATATGCCTGAGAAGAACTAGTGTGGAACTGTCAGCCAGGTTTTTGATGAGTGCTCAGACTGCTTCCTGATCCGGCACCACATTTACTATAGTGGACAGATGCTCTAGTCTCTGATGAGGAGTTGCTAGCTGTTAGGAAGAACCTGGAATGGGCTCCACTGCATGAGGTAGGCTGAGTCTTTGATCTCACGTCAAGGAAAGAACATGCAAATTTAAACTCTACCCAACCAAACATACTAGTTTACCTGTACAAAGGGGTTTTAGATTTCCAAATTTTCACAAAGATGCCCTCGTATATTTCCCCTCTGACCATTGGGGTCCTATCCATTTTTCCTGGCTCATAGGGTCTCATTTCTTCCCAATGTCCATTACCCACTCACCTCTGACCACTAGCCATACATCTCTGATTAGTGTTGGGGATGTTCTCGGTATGACAATAAGGCCAACAGTAGTGCCTACATGCCATTTTTGAATAATTGGATCTTAAATCCCACCTCTGTTCAAGGGTACTTCAGAAAGACCTTTCTCATTACATGGGGTCTCTATAGTAGCATCTTTATTCAACAGGCCTCTGGTTGTACCTTCTGGCCAAGCAGGTCTTACACTTCACTTAAAGAGATTCCACATTTACACAATGTAGACAAAAAGGATTTGAGCATTCTCATACTCATCAATATAACATTCCTCCCCTCAGGTTTGAAGTCTCCAGAGCAGGAAGGAGAGTGGGGAGTAGAACTCATCATCTTTAGGTCACTCATCACGGATGGATTGTTCCCAACCTTAGTATACAGACATGGATGGTTGAACACAAACCTGTCAGGCTGACAATGCAATAGACATCTACTAAAGTCCTTGGAACCATGTTCAGAGTGCTGCACATCCTCCTGAAGATGCCACGGATGACATGGTTCCTTGTGATTGTTGTTCTCTTCTTGTTGTTGCTGTTTTCTTTTAACTTTTGAAGAGGATACATTATTAGTCTGTTGCTATGTTAGTCATCTCCTGGCATTAGAAACCAACATGCCACTGCTTAAATGTTTTACATTTCCTACTCTTTTTGGAAAACACAATGTATGCACATCATTTTTTCCTATTGTTTCAAAGACATACCACTATGTAATTCAACTTTACAATTGTAATCATTTTGACCAATATTCACATGAATATAAATTTTATGTGTAAAACTCTTCCTGTGCTGTGTTATTTTCCACCAGGTGACAGTTTCATTTGAGGTCATTTGGAAGATCGTTCCTTACTATGTGTCTTTAAAAGATGTATTTTGGAGATGAGGGGTATGACTGAATATCTTCAGCACAATAAATACCTTCTGTAACGTTACTATCTAGTGGATTATAAGTATCAGGTTGTACACAATAGTAACTAAAATAGTGGACAAGTTTGAGAAAGATTTTAGGGTGTAATCTCTCATAATATACACAAAAAAGAAAATCCTAGATATTAATCAAATCTATGCACACCAAATTAACATTGTGAGTTTTGTGGATTTGTTTTTATATGTCTTTGTAGTTCGAATGTCCAACCTTTATGTCTTAATTGAGGATTGTAAACAATGCTCAGGGTGTGTGTGTGTGAGTTAAAGGGCACCATGTCTTTAGTGTTTAGATTAATATCACATATCATTATCTGTCTATCCATCATCTATATATGTATGTATGTATGTATGTATGTATGTATGTATGTATGTATGTATGAAGTAATGATTGAATGTATTTATATAGATATGTATGCAACTATTTCTCTATCATCTACCAATCACTCTTTCTCTTTCTATTTCTCTCACCCTCTTTCTCTGTTTATCTCTTATGCTTGGATATATGTATGCATGTAGCTAGGTAGGTGTGGTAGTTTTAATGTAATTGGTTCCCATCGGCCCATAGGCTGTATTCGGATGAGTAACCTTGTTAGACTAGGTGTTTCCTTGTTGGAGGAAAGGTGTCACTGGAAGAGGTGGGTGGTCTCATACATGTTCAAGTTATGCCCAGTAGGGTTCTGTGTGTTTGCTGATGTTTGCCTTTCCAAGAGTAGCTGTGATAGAGTGTTCAATGATTCAAGGAGGGGATGTTGGTTAGATGACATATAAAGCAGGCAAGACACATTTACATACATGGTAGAAGAAGCAAGCTTTAAGAAGCACAAACAATCACACACACACACACACACACACACACACACACATTTGTTGGACAGTGCAAAGCTTCAACCACTTTCCATATATATTCACATTTGGAGGATGGAACAAAGCACCAACTTTATTTTTCTCACACTGATTATATATCTCTGCACAATCTTTCAATTAGTATAAAATTTATACTGGTTACTTTCTATTTTCTTCTAGTGAATAATTATGAGAATATATAAGGAAAAGCATCTTCTCACTATACTTTTATGATGAGCTATTTATAAATTATGTTTATAAATATCCAATATTATCTCCAAGAACCAACACACATTTCTAACTAAAAAACTTGTTATAGATTAACAAGTTGTAAGCAAGTAAGGTATTTTTTTCAGCCAGTTTCTCTTACTGGTAGACTGAAATTTGCTGTTATACATAAAGGATTAGTTTTTGTCTATCTCAAAAATTAGTCCTTCAAAAATCTTAAAAGAATCAGAAAACTAAACTTTTATGTAAAAACCTATCATCCATTTCTACTTTGAATCCTCAGGGTGCACATCTGTTCATTAACCATGTTTTTCTTAAATCATATCAGGAATCAGAGGGAGGAAATAGGTACAAGGAAATAATAATCATCTGAACACCAGCCTGACTTTTGAAAAAAAAAAGGCATGCTTTTCATAGTAATTCTTTCCAAGATCGTGGTTGAAGTATTAATCTGCATCAGCTGCAATCCTTGAGAAAGTTAGATCTAACTAACACTGTGGGCGGCAATGATATTGCCCAGTGAGGGGCTGGAACCCCCCTTAAATTTTCATAGAATCCATAGATTATGAGGGATGTGATGTGAGGGCAGCAAGTAGAGAGAAACTCTACAACAGCATGAGTGGTAACAGAGTGGTACCAGCTTTTAAGTGTTTAAGAGTGGTAAGAGCTTTTAAGTTTTTCACCTCACCAAGAATCCATCAAAGCCCAGTAATTTGGAGGTAAAATGTACATTCCTGGGAGCCCCTCTGCCATGCTTAATATTCTAGTAAAATTAAAAATAATATTAATTTCTCATTTAATAGACCCTGCTTACAGTCCCCCCAAATTTTACTCCCCACGGTTCTTTCACTACCTCCCATCCTCTCCAGTTCCTCCACCTTTCGGTCATCATTCATCAAATACTTCTCTTTCAAATATCTCTTCCTGCATTTCCTTATACAACCCCATCTCCCTCCACTATGCCACCTGATCTTCTCCTTCTTGTCCACCTTTGTCCACTAATAAAATCCATTCTATATCCCCATACCATGGGCATCAATGTATGCACCCAAGTCCTTCCTCTATACCTAAGTTCACTGGATCTACAGATTGTAGACAGGCCATCACATATGTAATGTAGAATGTGTTAATCTTTCTATTGCTGTCACCAAAAACTATAACCCAAGCACAAGTTGGGGAGGGTAGGACATATTTGGTTTACACTTCTTCATTGCTATTCATCATCTGAAGACAGACAGAACCGGAACTGAAATGGGCCAGGAACCTAGAGGCAGGAGCTAATACATAGACCGTGGATGGGTACTGCTGCCACGCACACCAGTCGAGTCAGCTTGACAGGCAGAGAGGCCTGGAAGCACTCATGAGGCAAAGAGTTTCATGGAAGCTCATTTTCTGGAGTTTTGGCCTTCTCATTAAACCATATACTCATCCCCTATTCCCGCATTAGTCTGGTGTATGTATCCACATGCTCTCTTTTAGTGTTATCTTATTATAAGTTCTTTTTAAGATTGAATTCTGATATAGCTAAGCTTTTGCCAGTGTTCCAATATCCTAGAAAGTCCTTGAGCTGACCATGGGCTTAGAATTCAGTAAGAATGTTGCCTATTCAGTGGCATTCAAATTGCCTCTGGTATTATACTACTACTTTGAATAAAAGCTAAGTCACTGCCCTACACAGGAATTTATCATCATCTAGAAAGAAGAAAGTTTGAGACCTAAGGAGGAAGCAGAGTACATACTTAGAACTATAGATTGCTGAGTTCCACACATATACACGTATTTACAATGGCCTTGGGGGAAGGTGGACTATACAATAGATTAAAATAGGAACTATAGCAAGGGCATGAAGCCATTGACCCTGGCTTCTAAGATTATGTGGATATTTGGTGGAGCTCTTTTGATCCCAGTTGTTAACAGTGAATTTTATCCCAGGTGTTTCCTGTGAGAACTTCTGAGTTTGTATTCCTCCGTTTTCTGTAAGAATCCAGTAACCTCTTTGTACCTTGCTTGTGTGTCACCCAACTTTCCTATTCTCTTCTGTATAAAAAGTTTGATGCTCAATTTGACACATTACATTCAGATTCTACACAACCTCTCCTGTGTGTATCTGTCTATCATTTCATCCAATGCTTTGCCCACCTGTGACTAGAGATCCGTTCCACGCAGACAAAGGGGCCCAGAGTGTCTGCAGCATTCTGCTTAGTGGTTAGTTCCCCATGGTTTCATGCTTTCTCATAGAGAACTCAGAACCACAAGCACATGGATGGCAGTATCAACAATTGGCAGAAATCCTACCCATCAATCATTAATTAAGAAACTGCCCTGCAGTCTTGCCTGCACAGACCAATCTTATGGAGACATTTTCTCAATTGAGATTCCCTAATCTCAGGGGACTTTACTTTGTGGCAAGTTGACAAAAAACTATCCAGCCCAGTCAATATCAACATATAAATCAACACATAGCATATTTATCTTCCTGGGACTGGGATACGTTATTCAGGTTATGTTTTTGTTTTTAGTTTTTTTTTGTTTTTTTTTCTGTTTCCATCTATTTCATAACAGCTGAGTATTTTTCCATTGTATAAATATAACATATATGTTATACATTCTTCAGTTTATGGACATGTAGGTTGTTTCCAGTTGCAGATAATTATGAATACAGCAGCAATTAATATGGTTGAGCAAGTGTGCTTCTAGGAGGAAGAAGCACTTTGCGAAACTTTCTGACCTATCAGGTGTCTGTTGTTATGTCCTCCCATTTAATATCTGATTTTGCTAATTTGGATATTATCTTTTTTATTTTAGTTAACTTGAATAATAGTTTGTTGATCTTAATGATCTTGTCAAAGAACCAATATTTGTTCCAAAAATTTATTTGTATTTTTCTTTCTATTTTATTTTTTTTTCCACCCTGAGTTTTACTATTTCCTGCCACCACATCTTTTGGGTGTCATTTCTTCTTTTGTGTTTGAGATCTTTAGGATGTGCTTTTAACGTGCTAATGTAAGGTTTTACTAATATTTTTTAACTCATTTTTTATTAGATATTTTTCTTCATTTACATTTCAAATGCTATCCTGAAAGTTTCCTATACCTTCCCCTACCCTGCTTGCCAACTCACCCACTCCTGCTTCCTGGCCCTGGCATTCCCCTGTACTTGGGTATATTATCTTCACAAGACCAAGTGACTCTCCTCTCTTTGATGGCTGACTAGGCCATCCTCTGCCACACATGCAACTAGATACATAGTTCAGGGGGTTACTGGTTAGTTCATATTGTTGATCCTCCTTTAAGGTTGCAGACCCTTTAGCTCCTTGGGTACTTTCTCTAGATTCCACATTAAGGGCCTTGTGTACCATCCAATAGATGACTGTGAGTATCCAATTCTGTATTTGCCAGGAACTGGCATAGCCTCACAAGAGATAGCTATTCCAGTGTCCTGTCAAAAAATTTTGCTGGCATATGCAATATTGTCTGGGTTTGGTGGTTGTCTATGGGATGCATCACCAGGTGGAGCAGTCTCTGGATGGTCCTTTCTTTTTTCTCACCTCCAAAATGTCTCTGTAACTCCTTACATGGGTATTTTGTTCCCCATTATAAGAACCAATGAAGTATCCACACTTTGGTCTTCCTTCATCTCGAGTTTCATGCGTTTTGCAAATTGTATCTTGAGTAGTCTGTTTGGGGGCTAATATCGGCTTATAAGTTAGTACATATCATATGTGTTCTTTTGTGATTGTATTACCATACTCAGGATGATATCCTCCAGATACATGCTTTTGCCTAAGAAATTCATAAGTTCATTGTTTTTAACTGCTGAATAGTACTCCATTGTTTAAATGTACCAGAATTTCTGTATCCATTCTGTATCATATATTCTTCTGTTGAGCAACATCTGAGTTCTTTCGAGCAAATGGCTATTATAAATAAGGCTGGTGACTGCTTCCAATTCTAAGAAGGGGCAAAGTGTCCACAATTTGGTCTTCATTTTTCAGTTTCATGTGTTTTGCAAATTGTATGTTATATCTCGGGTATGCTAAGTTTCCGGGCTAATATCCACTTATCAGTGTGTAAATATCATTTGAGTTCTTTTGTGATTGTGTTACCTCACTCAGGATGATGCCCTCCACGTCCATCCATTTGCCTAGGAATTTCATAAATTCATTTTTTAATAGCTGAGTAGTACTCCACTTTGTAAATTTACCACATTTTTTGTATCCATTCCAATGTTGAGGGGCACCTGAGTTCTTTCCATCCTCTGGCTATTATAAATAAGGCTGCTATGAACATAGTGGAGCAGGTTTCCTTCTTACTGGTTGGGACATCTTCTGGATATATGCCCAGGAGAGGTATTGTGGGATACTCTAGTAGTACCATGTCCAATTTTCTGAGGAACCGCCAGACTGTTACATAGACAAAGTTTGGAGCTGAGACAAAAGGATGGACCATCTAGAGACTGCCATGTCCAGAGATCCATCCCATAATTAGCCTCCAAACGATGAAACCGTTGCATAAACTAGCAAGATTTTGCTGAAAAGACCCGGATATACCTGTCTCTTGTGAGACAAGGCTGGGGCATAGCAAATACTTAAGTAGATGCTCAAAGTCAGCTATTGGATGGGGCACAGGATTCTCAATGTAAGAGCTAGAGAAAGTATCCAAGGAGCTAAAGAGATCTGCAACGCTGTAGGTCCAATAACATTATGAACTAACCAGTACCCCGGAGCTCTTGACTGCATATGTATCAAAAGATGGCCTAGTAGGCTATCACTGGAAAGAGAGGCCCGTTGGTCATGCAAACTTTATATGCCACAGTACAGGGGAATGCCAGGGACAAAAAATGGAAATGTGTGGTTAGGGAAGTGGGGGGTAGGGTATGGGAGACTTTCTAAATGTACATTCTAAATGTAATTGAGGAAAATACGTAATAATAAAAAATATTAACAAAATAAATAAATAAGGCTGGTATGAACATCATAGAGAATGAATCCTTATTACACATCGGAACATCTTCTGAGTATTTGCCCAGGAGAAGTGTTGCTGGATCTTCTGGTAGTACTATGTCAATTTTCTGAAGAAGCACAAGACTGGTCCAGGTCCCTGCCAAGTGTATTCTGCAAAGGCCCCAGACATCCGGCCACTTTCCCAGCCAGAGTAAAGGGGGTCCGCCTGGTGCAGAAGTGCTTTGCCTGAGCATCTGCAACAGACATCTTGGTTCTAGGACCCCACCGGGTGTATTCTGCACAGGTGAGAGTACGGAATACAGAAGCCAAAAGCTTCTGGGAGAGGTGGGAGCCACAGAGCTTCTAAGGCAGCCCACTTTTTGGGCCCCAGACAACTGGCAAATGTCCAGTCCAGAGGAAAGGGGTCCGACCAGTGTGGGAGCGCTTTGACTGAGCATCGGCAGCAGATATCTTGGTTCCGGGACCCAGCATAGAGTATTCTGCACAGGCTTCAGACATCTGGCCACTTTCCCAGCCAGAGGAAAGGGGTCTGCCCAGTGCAGGAGTCCTTTGCCCAAGCATCAGCTGCAGACATCTTGGTTCCAGAACTCCACAGAGTGTATTCTGGACTTGTGAGAGTGTAGAATACAGAAGCTAACACCTTCTGGGACAGGCCAAAGCAACTCAGCTTCAGGACAGGTCCTGTTTTGGGCCTTCTTCTTCGGCCAGGAGGGAGGTCTTAAGGCCATATATCTGTGCACCTTTCCCGTGAGAGGAGAGCTTGCCTGCAGAGAGTGCTCTGACAACTGAAACTCAGAGGAGAGATGTAGTCTCCCATGTCTGCTGATAGAGGCTAACAGAATCACCTGAGGAACAAGCTCTAACCAGAGACAACTATAACAACTAGCTCCAGAGATTACCAGATGGCCAAAGGCAAATGTAAGAATTGTACTAACAGAAATCAAGAACACAGCACTCCCACTCCACCTAGTCATGTGCACCCCAACAAAACCGAAAAGCTAGACCCGGATTTAAAAGCATATCTCATGAAGATGGTAGAGGACATCAAGAAGGACTTTAATAATTCACTTAAAGAAATAAAGGAGAACACTGCTAAAGTGTTACAAGTCCTTAAAGAAAAACAGGAAAACACAACCAAACAGGTAGAATTCCTTAAAGAAAAACAGGAAAACACATCCGAACAGGTGATGTAAATGAACAAAACCATACTAGACCTAAAAAGGGAAGTAGACACAATAAAGAAAACCCAAAGTGAGGCAACGCTGGAGATAGAAACCCTAGGAAAGATATCTGGAACCATAGATGCAAGCATCCGCAACAGAATACAAGTGATGGAAGAGAGAATGTCAGGTGTAGAAGATTCCATAGAGAACATCAGCACAACAATCAAAGAAAATGCAAAATGCAAAAGGATCCTAACTCAAAACATCCAGGAAATACAGGACACAATGAGAAGACCAAACCTACAGATAATAGGAATTGATGAGAATGAAGATTTTCAACTTAAAGGGGCAGCAAATATCTTCAAAATAATTATAGAAGAAAACTTTTCAAACCTAAAGAAAGAGATGCCCATGAACATAAAAAAAGCCTACAGAACTCCAAATAGACTTGACCAGAAAAGAAATTCCTCCCAACACATAATAATCAGAAAAACACATTCACTAAAAAAAGATAGAACATTATAAGCATTAAGGGAGAATGGTCAAGTAACATATAAAGGCAGGCCTATCAGAATTACACCAGACTTTTCACTAGAGACTAGGAAAGCCAGAAGAGCCTGAACAGATGTTATACAGACACTAAGAGAACTCAAATGCCAACCCAGGCTACTATACCTGGCCAAAATCTCAATAACCATAGATGGAGAAACCGATTCTATTTCTCCTTCCCTGTGTAATTTGTTGACAACTTTCTGAAGTATTATAACTATCTATCCTAAAATTTAACATTTTTTTGTTTCATATTATTAATCAGTAGTTTGAAATACGAACTTATTATGGAACTACCCAATGCAGGTAGAAAATATTCATAATTATTATTTTTTAAACAATATTGTGTATTTATGTTTAGGTAGGCATGAAATTATTAAGACAAAGTATTCTGTCCTCGTTCTAAAATCAGTTCTAGGTAACAGTAAAATAGTTCCTATGATCTAGAAGTAAACACAGAAAAATAGACAACAGGAATATATTACTTTAAACCTAGATGATATATATGTACACAGTATATTTCAAATGAGTCACTAATCTTGTTGTCAGGGATCACAGATGTGGAATATGCTTGATTATTTTCTCTGCTAGTAGCATAAACAGAACATTCTGCCACTATATAACAGCAAGCCCTAAGAATTAAATTTCAAGATTGGTTATAACTTTATTTATTCATGTTCTATTACTCCAGTATGTGGTTTCTTCAGAAAGTGTTGTAGTATCAAGTTTTGGACTGTAACCAAGAGTAATGCCACTTAAATGTAATATTTTAAATAAACTTCCTAAAATGTGGCATTCCGTATGGGAATAACAGACATAATCCTATACTCATGCTTATCTAAACTTGTAATCTCTAATGTTTCCTCCTCCTACTATGTTGCATGTGTTCTGTCATTCCCTCCTTCCCTAAAGGCTTCATCCTTTCTTCCATGCCATGTGCCACTTTGGGGTTCCTTATCTCCACAGATACTCCAATTTAAACATAAAATCTAATAGTTGAAGCTAGACCAAATGTGATTACAGACACGTAGAATTTCTCTTTATAGGCCTGACTTAACGAATTTACTATATAGTATTTTCAAATTCCATATACTCTCTAGCAAATTTAGTTACAGCTGATTGCATCTCCTTTTTTGAAAACAAAATCAACAAAAATGACTGAGCAAGTATCACTAGATAACCATGCTATCTTTTCTACACTCAAGTGTGATATAGGTGAGTCACCAGTTAGTTCTATTTTTAGATATTTTTAGCAAATTACACACTGATTTTATCCTGGATGTACCTACTTAAGCACCCACCAGCAGTACAGCTGTACTTTATTCCCACATCGCTAATGCTTCTTGACTTTTGTTTTCCTGATTGTACTCATTCTTTAAGGGATGAGCTAGAATTTAAGTTTGGAGAAAAAAAGAGCACCAGAAAATTTTTTTGTGGGAGCCATAGCTAGTGTTGAAAGATATAAGGAGTAATGTAATAAAGGGAATTGTTTCTTCGAGGTGAGTATCCACCAAGCTAATCCTGCAACTTGTGCAAAGAAATGTCCCAAGGATTGATCTGTTTATAGCAGAAAAACAACATATCAAATTTATGAAAAAATATTCAAGGAAGCAGGCAGGTTCTATCTAAAGCAGGCAAAAGAACTTGGCAACATCCACCATGTAGTTCTTTCTCAGATTAATGAAGGATACAGAAGTAAAAGAACCATGGAGTCTTCCTATGTGGTTATGGAAAGCCACTGAGGGCATCCAGGTTGCAGCGAAGTCCCTGAATAGATGCCTAGAGAGGCTTTTTTGTGAAGGTATGAAAGGGAAGCCTATCTTGTGATATAGCAATCAGGATGTAAGAAGGTCCACAGCTGTGCGATATCTCTCAAAGAAAGCTACACACAAAGAATGGAACCAGCCCAAGACAGAGAAATATATTGTAGTCATGTAACTAGATAGGAAGAGCTTTTTAAGCCACAATGTACATAAATTTAGGATTTGAGGTTTGTCTAGCTAGATTTGATATTGATTTTCCCAATATTTCCTGTTTATGTTTCTTTTACTCTTATTTTGAATGAGAATGTATAATCATGTCAGTGTACTTTGAAAGTAAACAATGCTTTGAATTTGATTTTATATGGTGTTACAATTAAGAAATTGTAATCTATTCTAAAAGATAAAATATGATTGTAGTTGTATATGGAATTTTATCTCATGTTAAGCATGATTCTGCCCTGGAAATTCATATACTTTATTTGCAGTTGTATATTGGATATAGGATACTATGCTAGGCATAACTATTGCTTTCCTTTGGAAATTAACATAATATAAGGAGATATGATTGTATGTCTTATTGACAAGAGGTATACTTATGATGGCTAGTCTTGGTTGTAACCCTGATAATATTAGGAATTCACTAAAACTCTGGGAATTTGGGGCACCTGTGAGGAATTTTTTTTCCTGATTTGATTATGTGAGATAGGAAGACCAACCCCAAATGTAGATCGTTTGTTCTGTTGTAGAAACAACTCTACAATATAAATGTCATTGATGTTAGTTTTTTTAATAAAAGTGTGTAGCTAGGACTAAATTCTAGTAGTTTCAATCAAGATAGTTTTTATGATCCTACACTGTTTCTGTCTTTTATTACAGTGTTTCCTGAACACTGAGGTGGAGATTTGATGGTGACCTCCCTTGTAGGACTGAATGTTAGAAGGTCCCTCAGACTTTGCATATTATCTGGCTGCAAGTCTCTGTATTTGTTTCCATCTGCTGCATGAGGATACTTCTGTGATGATGAATGAGCAATATACAGACCTGTGAGTATAGCAAAATATCAACAGGAGTCATTTAACTGCTATACTCCTTTAGTAGAATAGTAGTATTTGGTCTTTCTCTAGATCCCTGGCATTTCTAGTTTCAGGTTCTTGGCCATTCAAGCATTGTTGAGTATGGATTCCACTTAATGATATCTGTGATTGTATATGCTTGGCACAGGGAATGGCACTATTAGGAGATGTGGTCTTGGAGTAGGTGTGTCACTATAGGTGTGGGCTTAATACCTTCATCTTAGCTGTAAGGAAGTCAGTCTTCCACTAGCAGTCTTACAGATGAAGATGTAGAACTCTCAGCTGTGCCAACTCTATGCCTGCTTGGATGCTGCCATGTCCCACCTTGATGATAATGGACTGAACATCTGAACCTGTAAGCTAGCTCCAATTAAATGTTGTCCTTTATAAGGCTTGCCTTGGTCTTAGTGCCTGTTCACTGCAGTAAAACCCTAAGACAGCATCTTTAGAGCCTCTTTGTCTAAGAAAGTTAACTTTGGGTATTTTGTTTGTTTGCTTTCCTACCATACAGGTTCTTTGTGTATATTATGTTTTCTGGTTTGGGGTTTTGATTAGATAGAGTATTTGAATTTGCGTTTCTTTATCTATATATGTTTTTTTTTGTTTTTTGTTTGTGTGTGTGTGTGTGTGTGTGTGTGTGTGTGTGTGTGTGTGTGTGTGTGTGCATTTGTTTATTTTCTTTCGTTGTTTTGTCCTATTCAGTTAGTTTGGTTTATTTCATTAGTATTCTTTAGATAAATATTTGTTTCCTAAAAAGTGACAGACAGTTGGAATCTGGATTAGAGGAGAAGTGGGAAGGAACCTGAAGGAGTAACTGTTAGGGGAAACTGTAATCAGAAAATACATCTCAAATATAGCTTCACCTCCCTCCTTTTCTTGAAGTCCTTCCCAGGAGCTCACCTTCCCCACATCCATTCCTCCTCTCTTTCTCTTCAGAAAAGGAGAGACCTCTCATGTATATAAAACTGCCTTGTCATATCAAATTACAGACTAGGAACATCCTCTCCTATTAATGCTAGAAGAGGCAGCTCAATCAGCTGAAAATGTCTCAAAGGCAGGCTACAGAGACAGGGAGAGACTGTTCTCACATTGTTAAGGGTTCCACATGAATCCCAAGCTACATAAATTTTACATATGTGCCAAGGGCCAAGGTCATTCTCATGAATGCTACCTTGTTGTCTCAGTGTCTGTGTGGAAGCAAGAACTCAGGTAAGTTGATTCTGTGAATTTTCATGTGGTTTCCTTGACCTCCTTGACTCCAATAAAACTTCTTCCTTTTTCACAGATCCCCTAAAGTCAAATGAAAATTTGTCTGTGGTTCTTGCATATGCCTCCATCAATTGCTAGTTGAAGTCTTTCTCATGAAAGTTATGCTAGACTCCTATTTGCCAGTATAGCAGAAAATTGTTAACAATATCAAGGATGTGCTCTATTTCTTGGCATATGTCTCAAGCTGGTCCAGTCATTGTTTGGCCATTCCCTCAATATTTGTTCTAACTTTACCCCTGCACATCTTGTAGGCAGGAGTAATTGGAGGATGAAGTTTTTATAGTAGGACTGGTGTCCCATTCCCTCCATTGAAAATCTTTCCTGGTTACAGGAGATGGACATTTCAGGCTTCATATTTCCCATTGTAAATAGGGTTAGTTTTTGTTACCCTCATTTCAGTGTCTTAGATTCTGAGGAATTTCTATTTCTGTAGGTTTCTAGCTCATTCCAGAGATGAATTCCCCCAAACCAGTTGTCTCTTCCAGTACTCCCTCCCTCAATTCTTTCCCCTCATGATCCTTCTGGTTTGCATCCAAACGCAAACTCTTGTCCAGTGATAGTCCCATGTCCAATGAAAATGCCTAGTCTATATTCCAATCTCAGTGAGATATCATTGTTGGCATCTTTGGATTACAACATGGTTATCCTTTATAATCAGTACCAACTTATATGTGAATATGTACAATGTTTGCCTATGTGGGTCTAGGTTACCTCACTCATGGTGATATTTTCTTGTGCCATCTATTTTTTATACAAATTTCAAATTATCTTTGTTTTTAATAGCTGTGAAGTATTCCACTGTGTAAGTGTACCACATTTCTTTATTCTTTTTGTGATTGAGGGATATCTACGTTGTTTCCATTTTCTGTCTATTATGAATAATGTCTCTATGAACATAATTTGGTAAGTACTCTTATAGTGGTACGATGGAGTTTTCTTTTGTTATATACCTAGGAGTGTTATAGCTGTTTTTTGTTGTTGTTGTTGTTGTTTTTTTGTTTGTTTGTTTGTTTGTTTTTTGTTTTGTTTTGTTTTTTTGTTGTTTTTTTTGTTTTTTTTTTTGTTTTTTGATACAAATACTCCCAATTTTCTGAGACGCCACCAAATTTATTTCCAAAGTTGTTGTACAAGTTTACATTTGTACCAGCAATGAAGGTGTCTTTTATTACTTCCACAACCTCAACTTAATGTGATGTCCTTTCTTGAATTTTTGATAACTTTCTTTTGGAAGTCGATTTTGTTTGATATTAGAATGGCTACTCCAGCTTTTTTCTTCAGAACATTTGCTTGGAAAATTGTTTTCTAACCTTTTACTCTGATGTGTTGTCTGTCTTTGTCCCTGAGGCAGAATGTGCTGTCATTTAACTCTTAGATATTAGCCATTCTGATGTTTGTAAGATAAAATCTCAGAGTCATATCATTTTGCATTTACTATATGACTAAGGATAATGAACATTTCTTTAAGTGCTTCTCAGCCATTAGATTCCTCTATCAAGAATTCTTTGCTTAGCACTGTTCCCCATTTTTAATGTATTATTTGCTTTGTTGATGTTTAATTTGTTGAGTTCTTTATATATTTTGGATATCAACATTCTGTCAGATATAGGGTTGGTTAAGCCATTCTGTAAGCTGACATATTGTTCTATTGGCAGTGCCCCATGCCTTACAAAATATTTTCAGTTTAATGAGGTTTCATTTACTAATTGTTGATCTTAGTGGCTGAACTACTAGAGTTCTGTTTAGGAAATCATCTTCTGTGCCAAAGATTTCAAGGTTATTCTCCACTTCCTCTTTTATCAGATTTAGTATATCAGGGTTTCTTGATCAGATAGTTGATCCATTTGGACTTGACTTTTTTGCAGGGTAATAGATATGGATTTACTTGTAGTATTCTACAAGCAGATATCCATTACTACCAGCATCATTTGTTGAAAATTTTTCATCTATTCCACTGTAGAGTTTTGGCGTCTTGTTATAATCAAGTGTTCATAGGTACGGATTCAATTCTGTGTCTTCACATCAATTTATTGATCAACCTATCTGTATTTATGCCAATACCATGCAGTCTTTATCGCTTCTTCTCTTTAGTACAGCTTGAAACTGGGGATAGGGAACTGGGGGAAGCCAACAGAAAGTTCCAGATTCCAGGAAACAAGAGGATCACAGGACCCTACGGGGATGACATTAGGTGAAATCCCCAACAAGCAGGAGAGCGTACCTATAGAAACCATATCCAGAGGTTAGGAATTGGGTCTGGTTGAAAGATGGGTCCCCTGCCATTTTCAAAAATTTTGACCCAGTATTGTTCATGTTGAAAGGAAATACAGGGAAAAAGAGTAGAGCATAGTCTGAAGGAAAAGCCATCCAGACACTGCCTCACATGGGGATATATCCCATATGCAGCCACCAAGCCCAGGCACTATTGCTGATGCCAACAAATGCTTGCTGAGAGGAGCCTGATATAAATGTTTCCTGAGAGACTTTGCCAAATCCTTACTGATACAGATGTGGATGCTTGCAGTCAACCATCAGAATGAGCTTTGGGACCCCAATGTAGAAGTTAGGGGAAGGACTGAAGGAGCTGAAGAGGTTTGTAATATCATAGGAAAAACAAGAATATCAACCAACCAGACTCCTCAGAGCTCCCAGGAACTAAAGCTCCAACGAAATAAAACACATGGAGCGACCCGTGGCTTCAGGTGCACATGTAGCAGAGGATGGCCTTATCTGGCATTAATAGGAAGAGAGACTGTTTATAGGAAGTATACTGTTTATTTTCAGTTAATTTTGCATCATGTCACTTATGTATACTACTGTATCTGAATAGCAATAGTTTGACTTTTTCCTTTTCAATTTGTGTACCTTGATCTTCTTCCTTTCCGTATTGTTGCTAAAACTTCAGGTGCTATACAGAATAGATACAGAGAATATATACTTTTACCATATTATTGCTTTTTAGGGAATATTTTTTTCTCTCCATTTAATTTGATATTGGGTGTCAGCTTTCAATGTATTGGCTTTATTATGTTCAAGCATGTGACATGTATCCCTCATCTCTTTAAGAATTTATCATCAAGGAGTGTTGGATTTTTTTGGAGTCTTCTTCAACATTGACTATGAAAATCTTGTGGTATTTTTTCCTTTTAGTTTGCTTACATGGTAGATTACAATGAAAGAGTTTGGTATGTTGATCCATCCCTGCATATGTAAAATGAACTCTACTTCATTATAGGGGTGATATTTTTCATATATCTTTGAATTCTGTTTACAAGTATTTTATTGAGTATTTTTAAATCGAAGTTTACAAGGGCAATTGGTCCGAAATTCTCTTTCTTTGTTGAGTCTTTGTGGGACTTAAGTCTCACATTGACTGTATTCCCATAAAGTAAAATTTGTCATTTTTCCTTCTGTTTTTATCTAGTGAAATAATTTTTGTACCAGTATTAGCACTTTTTTGAAAGTATGGTATAATCCTGCTCTAAAACCATCTGACCTTGTCTGGTTTTGTTTGGGAGATATTAAATGATAGGTTATATTTCCTTTGGCTATAGGACTATTGAAGTTGATCTTTATTCAGCTTTACCAAATTGTATGTATTGAGAAAATTGTCCTTTTTTTTCTATTTTGGTTTTCCATGTTTCTGGAGTACAGGGTTTGAAGTGAAACACAATGATCTCGGTGTCTGTTGTTATGTCTTCCTCTTCATTTCTAATTTTGTTAATTTGTATGCTTTCGCTCTCTTTCTTTTATTTAGTTTTGAAAAAAGGTTTGTCCATCCTGATGATTTCCTCAAAGAACCAAATATTTGTTGCCTGATTCTTTGTCTTGTTCTCTTTGATTTTTTTTATTGATTTTAGTTTTGAGTTTGATTATTTCCTGCTGTCTATTTATCTTTGGTGGCTGTGCTTCTATTTGTACTAGAACTTTCTGACATGTTGTTAATTGGTGAGTATGAGATCTGTACAATTTCTTATGAAGACACTCATAACTATGAACCTTCATCTTAGCTCTGTTTTCATTGTACCCCATTTACTTGGAATTTTGTGCAATTCATTGAGTTCTAGAAAATCTTTAATTCCTCTTTCCTTTTTAAATTTTCTTCTAATTGCCCTGATGGTTGAAAGCTGATGGCTTCTGGAAGCTTAAAACTTTCTGGCTTATTTTGTGGTTAAATTTGCACACCTTTGATGATTAATACCAGAGGTTTAATAGTGGAGTATTGAGTTAGGACACAGTGCCCTCCTTGCTCGGTGCTAAATGTTCCTTAAACTTGTTTAGCCAGAGAAATTCACATTCACAAGAAAAAGTACTCACTTCAAAAGAAGGCTTTAGACTTTATTTCTAGGAGAGAGAGAAAAGGGGGAACCTATTTCCTATTGTATTCAATTCTTACACTTTCTCAGGATACATGATCATATGGTATTCCAAGCTTCTATTTTTTAAAGGTACTAGCAAGTTCACAACATTAATACAAGTCAATAAATCAAATAAGGAATGTCAGGAAGAATGTTTACCTGCAAGTCCCTTGTGATTGGTTATTAATTATATATTCATTAGCTGCTAGCAACTCCACAAGTTCATACAAGTTTTAACTAAATTTTATGTCAAGGGGGTCAATCGTCTGCCTAGTGTCTCATTCATTTTGAAGTTTTGTACAGATAAACTTAGTCAATATTTTATCTTTTGTCTTTGAACGTCCTAGAAATTGTTCATTCTAAGGTTGTGAAAATACTTATCAGATAATGCATTCACATCTATCATAGAAGGAATAGTTTCTCTGATTATAAATTTGTTCTAAGCCTGCATTTTATCCTAATGCAATTAGTCTGTGACACAAGAAGTCTTACAGAACTTCAACTGCAGCTTTTCAATAAAGAGCTCAAAATTACTTATGTACATTTAGTAATTCTATAAAAATATATAAAGTAGTAAGAAATCATTAATTTATTTACATAGCATTACTACAAGAGAGTACATGTTTGTTGATCTGCATCCAATAGGATGGGCTATATGCCAGGGAAAATTATACTCTAGAATACTTAGAGGAATGATCGAATCCTCAAATGAAATGTATGAAGGCCTTGCAATTCAGAGATCCATCACATCTGTCCAAAATGTTGGACTATCTTCAGAAAGTCACTCATTACATTTTCTCTCTCCTAGCGACTTTTTTCATTCTTTATTGTCTCTATTTACACTTTCATGTCTTAAACAGTTTATTCAATTACTTCACCTGTTTCATTGTGCATGCCTCTATTTCTTTAAGGGACTTATGCAGTTCTTCTTTAAAGACATCTACCATCTCCATAAAATTGGATTTAAGATCATTTTCTTGTGCTTCACCTATGATGGAACAGCCAGAGTGTTCTACAGTAAGGCATCTGTGACTAAGTGCTGTCAGGTTTCCCAAATTGTTGTAGAGTGTGTTCTTAGATTGTCCTCTAGCTACTTGAAATTTGAGATTATTACAGGTTTATATATTGATTTCTACATATGTAATTGTCAGATGCATGGATTTTTGTTTTGTTTTGTTGATGTTTTTATTCCCTTGATCTCTGTTTCCTCCAGGTTTTCTGGTGTTAATGCCTTGAGGTTCTAGTGACCAGGAAGTCTTCAGGTCCAGGAGGGTGTCTTTACTGAGAGTTTTGTGACTCCTCTGTCTTCTGAGGTTTTGGGTGTCAACATTACCTCTGGGTTACCTAGATAGGGCCTCCAAAAAAAAAAGAAAAAGCAGAGATCTTCAGCTCAGGTTGTGAGAAGGAATATGGAGTCAGGTCATGAGTTGCACTTTATAATTGTTCAAAATACTTGAAGGGGAGTTTGTGAGCCTAGAACCTAGAGTGGAATGTTACCTGGGTTGCATGAAGTTGGTCTAGACTTTTTGTTTATAATTTCAGCAAACATCCATGTTAATCAAAGGGTGTGTAGAAATTATTGTGTGTAAAAAATGTCACAGAACGTGAAAAGTACATGATGAGAACTTATAAATATGTCTTGTTACTTTATGAGTCTTCCATTCTTATTTCTATTACTACAATAAAATGCTCTAAACAAACCATCTTAGGGAGAAAGGCTTAATTTGTCTTGTAATTAGAAGTTACAATTTTTCACTTTTCATCTAATGAAAGTTGCCTAGGCAGATGGTCACATGTCTGCATTCAGAAGGATTGAGAAATGAGTATATCCTTTTATGTTCTTGTGACTTAGCTACTTTTTACATTCTCAGAAGTGTCCACAGCCCAAATAAAAAATTGTGTCAACTATATTCAGGGTGGGTTTTCCTGCATCAACTAATAATCAAGAAAGTTCCTCACAAACATATGTCAGTCTTTTTTGTTTGTTTGTTTGTTTGTTTTTGTTTTTGTTTTTTGTTTGTTTGTTTGTTTGTTTGTTTGGTTCCAGGGTTTCTCTGTATATTCCTGGCTGTCCTGGACCGCCTTTTGTAGACCAGGCTGGCCTTGAACTCAGAAATCTGCCTGCCTCTGCCTTCCAAGTTATGGGATTAAATGTGTGTGCCACCATGCGTGGCCCATATGTCAGTCTTATCCACACAATTTTGATTGCTTTATCAAATGATTCTAATTTGTGTCAAGATAACAATTAAAAGTAAACACCACAACAGACAATAAAGAAACACATTAACAGATGATCTGAAAAACAAAATAAGTATGCTTTGGGGGCTTCTTTGAATGGGAATGATCTCATTTGGCTCAAATACTTGAGTACTTGATCCCATGTTAGTGTATATTTTTAGGAATAATTAGGTGATATGTCCTTGTTGAGGAAGTTGTGTCACTGTGGATGGGATTTGGGATGTAAAAGCTTTTACAATTCCTGGTTAGATTACTCTGTCTGCCTTCAAATTGTTATCCCAATACCATGTGGGTCTACTTGCTGCTATGCTTTCCATTATGATGACCATGGAATTCCAAGCCGCTGAAACCAAGAATAAACCCCTAATAAACTCTTTATTTGTAAGCTGTTTTTGCCACAGTGTCTTATTGTGACAACAGAAAAGTAATTAAAACACTCTAATTCACCTATTTTGTACATTATGAAATATGTCTTCTATAGTACAATGAGTTTCATGGATCAATAGGGTAAATTGTACTACAACTTTAATTTTTCAATAGCAGTGATTCTTGGCTGTTTTTTGTATTAATATGCATTTAAGAGCATCCAGAATACATAGGCAGAGTTCTGTAATATTTGTAAAATTTGTATTACCATTCTTTTATTAAGGTGTATGTCACAAATGTATGTCTTATACATGTTTTATATGTATAAATAATAATGAACTGATTACAACTATTGAAATATCATCTATTACTTGATACAGTTATGGTATTTTATAATGACTTTAAAGAATATTGACAATTAACTCACTGTATATGTATATGATAATATTAAGTATAACAAGTACAAAATTCAATAGTTCTCTGGAACTTATTTTTTTATTATATTCAGTGTAACAATATTTTTATGTATAAATCATAGTGGCATGTTTATGTTTCCTGCCCCAATGATTTGCACTCCCTTATGAAAATAACTCACAGAAATTTTATATTTTGTTATGCTTTAAACAGTGTAACAGTTGCGCCACTTTCTAGCCTCTATGTGGTTAATCAACCTCCCACTGACAATCCTGGTTATTACCTACTAACTCTTTTATGTTACTTTTGTTGCCCTGGAACCAGAGAACTGCCAAACTGGGTCACACTCTTCCAGCACCTTCTTCTTATTATTTATTTATTTATTTATTTATTTATTTATTTATTTATTTATTTATTTATTTATTTATTTATAATTACTTAATTAATTAATCTTGAATCTAGACACGTTGCTCCAGGTGTTTATCATCTGTGCTCAAGTTAATTATCATCTGGTAGCACTGTTGGAATTATTTGACTATGCTATCTTATGAATACTGATACTTTGATTTCTTCCTTTCTAATTTGTATCTCCTTGATCCTCTTCAGTTGTCTTATTCCTCTAACTAGAATATCAAGTACTGTATTAAATAGATTTGCAGAGACTGAACAGCCTTTTCTTGTTCCTGATTTTTGCTGAATTATTTTGAGTACTTCTCAATTTAATATTTTTTATTATGTATTTTCTTCAATTGCGTTTCCAATGCTATCTCAAAAGTCCCCCCCCCCACTGCCCTACCCACCCATTCCCATTTTTTGGCCCTGGCATTCCCCTGTGCTGGGACATATAATGTTTGCCTGACCAATGGGCCTCTCTTTCCAGTGATGGCCGACTAGGTCATCTTTTGATACATATGCAGCTAGAGTCAAGAGCTCTGGGGGTACTGGTTAGTTCATATTGTTCCACCTATAGGGTTGCAGACCCCTTCAGCTCCTTGGGTGCTTTCTCTAGCTCCTTCATTGTGGGCCCTGTGATCCATCCAATAGTTGACTGTGAGCATCCACTTGTGTTTGCTAGGCCCTGGCCTAGTCTCACAAGTGACAGCTATATCACCTTCCTTGCAACAAAGGCTTGCTAGTGTATGCAATGGTGTCATCGCTTGGAGGCTAATTATGGGATGGATCCCTGGATATGGCAGTCTCTAGATGGACCATCCTTTTGTCTCAGCTCCAAACTTTGTCTCTGTAACTCCTTACATGGGTAATTGTTTCCAGTTCTAAGAATGAGCAAAGTGTCCACACTTTGGTCTTAATTCTTCTTCAGTTTCATATGTTTTACATATTGTACCTTATATCTCGCTATACTAAGTTCTGGGTTAGTATCGACTTATCAGTGAGTACATTTCATTTGAGTTCTTTTGTGATTGGGTTACCTCACTCAGGATGATGCCCTCCAGGTCCAACCATTTGCCTAGGCATTTTGTGAATTCATTCTTTTTAATAGCTGAGTAGTACTCCATTGTGTAAATGTACCAATTTTTTTGTATCCATTTCTCTGTTGAGGGACATCTGGCTTCTTTCCAGCCTCTGGCTATTATAAATAAGGCTGCTTTGAACATAGTGGTGAATGTGTCCTTCTTACCGCTTGGGAAATCTTTTGGATATACGCCCAGAAGAGGTATTGCGGGATCCTCTGGTAGTACTATGTCCAATATTCGGAGGAACCGCCGGACTGATTTCCAGAGCGGTTGTACAAGCTTGCAATCGCACCAACAATGGAGGAGTGTTCCTCTTTCTCCACATCCTCACCAGCATCTGCTTTCACCTGAATTTTTGATCTTAGCCATTCTGACCGGTGTGAGATGGAATCTCAGGGTTGTTTTGATTTGCATTTCTCTGATGATTAAGGATGTTGAACATTTTTTCAGGTGTTTCTAAGCCTTTCGGTATTCCTCAGATGAGAATTCTTTTTCAGCTCTGAGCCCCATCTTTTAAGGGGGCTATTTGATTTTCTGGAGTCCACCCTCTTGAGTTATTTATATATATTGGATATTAGTCCCCTATCGGATTTAAGAAAGGTAAAGATTATTTCCCAATCTGTTGGTGGTCTTTTTTTGTCTTACTGAAGGTGTCTTTTGCCTTGCAGAAGCTTTGCAGTTTCATGAGGTCCCATTTATCAATCCTTGAACTTAAAGCACAAGCCATTGCTGTTCTATTCAGGAATTTTTTTCCCTGTACCCATATCTTCAAGACTTTTCCCTACTTTCTCCTCTATAAGTGTCAGTGTCTCTGGTTTTATGTGGAGTTCCTTGATCCACTTAATTTTGACCTTAGTACAAGGAGAGAGGAATGGGTCGATTCACATTCCACATGATAACAACCAGTTGTGCCAGCACCATTTATTGAAAATGCTGTCTTTTTTCCACTGGATGGTTTTAGCTCCCTTGTTGAAGTTCAAGTGACCATAGGTGTGTGGGTTCATTTCTTGGTCTTCAATTCTATTCCATTGGTCTACTTGTCTGTCACTATACCAGTACCATGAAGTTTTTATCACAATTGCTCTGTAGTACAGCTTTAGGTTGGGCATGGTGATTCCACTAGATGTTCTTTTATCCTTGAGTAGAGTTTTTGCTATCCTAGGTTTTTTGTTATTCCACATGAATCTGCTGATTGCTCTTTCTAATTCGTTGAAGAATTGAGTTGGAATTTTGATGGGGATTGCATTGAATCTGTAGATTGCTTTTGGCAAGATAACCACTTTTACTATATTGATCCTGCTGATCCATGAGCATGGGAGATCTTTTCATAATCTGAGATCTTCTTTAATTTCTTTCTTCAGAGGCATGAAGTTCTTGTCACACAGATCTTTCACTTCGTTAGTTAGAGTCACACCTAGGTATTTTATATTATTTATGGCTATTGAGAAGGGTGTTGTTTCCCTAATTTCTTTCTCAGCCTGTTTGTCCTTTGTGTAGAGAAAGGCCATTGACTTGTTTAAGTTAATTTTTTGTCCAGCTACTTAACTTAAGCTGTTTATCAGGCTTAGGAGTTCTCTGGTGGAATTTTTAGGGTCACTTATATATACTATCATATCATCAGCAAAAAGTGATATTTTGACTTTATATTTTCCAATTTGTATCCCCTCGATCTCCTTTTGTTGTTCAATTGCTCTGGCTAGGACTTTAAATACTATGTTGAAGAGGTAGGGAGAAAGTGGGCAGCCTTGTCTAGTCCCTGATTTTAGTGGGATTGTTCCAGCTTCTCACCATTTACGTTGATGTTGACTATTGGTTTGCTGTAGATTGCTTTTACCATGTTTAGGTATGAGCCTTGAATTCCTGATCTTTCCAAGACTTTTATCATGAATGGGTGTTGGATTTTGTCGAATGCTTTTTCCGCATCTAACTTGAAGATCATGTTGATTTTGTCTTTGAATTTGTTTATATAATGGATTACATTGATGGATTTTCATATATTAAACCATCCCTACATCCCTGGGATGAAACCTACTTGGTCAGGATGGATGATTGCTTTAATGTGTTCTTGGATTTGGTTAGCAAGAATTTTATTGAAGATTTTTGCATCGATATGGTCTGAAATTCTCTAACTTTTTGGATCTTTCTGTGGTTTACGTATCAGAGTAATTGTGGCTTCATAGAATGAGTTGGATAGAGTTCCCTCTAGTTCTATTTTGTGGGATAGTTTGTGCTGAACTGGGATTAGATCTTCTTTGAAGTCTGGTAGAACTCTGCACTAAACCCATCTGGCCCTGGGCTTTTTTTTTTTTTTTTTTTGTTGGGAGACTATTAATGACTGCTTCTCTTTCCTTAGGTGATATGGGACTGTTTAGATCGTTAAATTGATCCTGATGTAACTTTGGTACCTGGTGTCTGTCTAGAAATTTGTCCATCTCATCCAGGTTTTCCAGTTTCATGTCTATAACCTTTTGTAGAAGGATCTGATGGTGTTTTGAATTTCTTCAGGATCTGTTGCTATGTCTGCCTTTTTATTTCTGATTTTGTTAATTAAGATATTGTCCCTGTGCCCTCTAGTGAGTCTAGCTAAAGGTTTATCTATCTTGTTGATTTTTCTCAAAGAACCAACTCCTCATTTGGTTAATTCTTTGAATAGTTCTTCTTGTTTCCACTTGGTTGATTTTACCCCTGAGTTTCATTATTTCCAGCCATCTACTCCTCTTGGGTGAATTTGCTTCCTTTTTTTCTAGAGCTTTTATATGTTTTGTCAAGCTGCTAGTATGTGCTCTCTCCTGTTTCTTCTTGGAGGCACTCAGCGCTATGAGTTTCCCTCTAAGAAACGTTGAGGGATTACTTTCTTGCTTGTTCTAGGGCGTGATTTCCGTCCTTGTATTGCTTCTTTTCTGTTACTATCCTTTGAAGGGCTGGATTCGTGGAAATATAATGTGTGAATTTGGTTTTGTCGTGGAATACTTTGGTTTCTCCATCTATAATAATTGAGAGTTTGGCCAGGTATAGTAGCCTGGGCTGGAATTTGTGTTCTCTTAGTGTCTGTATAACATCTGTCCAGACTCTTCTGGCTTTCATAGTCTCTGGTGAAAAGTCTGGTGTAATTCTGATAGGTATGCCTTTATATGTTACTTGACCTTTCTCCCTTACTGCTCTTAATATTCTCTCTTTAGTTAGTGCATTTGTTGTTCTGATTATTATGTGTCGGGAGGAATGTCTTTTCTGGTCCAGTCTATTTGGAGATCTGTAGGCTTCTTGTATGTTCATGGGCATCTCTTTCTTTAGGTTTGGGAAGTTTTCTTCAATAATTTTGTTGAAGATGTCTGCTGGTCGTTTGAGTTGAAAATCTTCATTCTCATTCACTCCTATTATCCGTAGTTTTGGTCTTCTCATTGTGTCCTGGATTTCCTGGATGTTTTGAGTTAGGATCTTTTTGCATTTTCCATTTCCTTTAATTGTTGTGCCGATGTTCTCTATGGAATCTTCTGCACCTGACATTCTCTCTTCCATCTCTTGTATTCTGTTGCTGATGCTCGTGTCTATCGTGCCAGATTTCTTTCCTAGGGTTTCTATCTCCAGCGTTGCCTCACTTTGGGTTTTCTTTATTGTGTCTACTTCCCTTTTTAGGTCTTGTATGGTTTTGTTCATTTCCATCATCTGTTTGGATGTGTTTTCCTGTTTTTTATAAGGACTTGTAACTCTTTAGCAGTGTTCTCCTGTATTTCTTTAAGTAAGTTATTAAAGTTATTCTTGATGTCCTCTACCATCATCATGAGATATGCTTTTAAATCGAGGTCTAGCTTTTCGGTTGTGTCGGGATGCCCAGGACTAGGTGGCATGGGAGTGCTGTGTTCTGATTATGGTGAGTGGTCTTGATTTCTGTTAGTAGGATTCTTACGTTTGCCTTTCGCCCTCTGGTATTCTCTGGAGCTGTGCAGGATACACTTGGCAGGGTCCCGGAACTAAGATGTTTGTTGCCAATGTTCGGGCAAAGCGCTCCCGCGCTGGGTAGATCCCAATCCTCAGAATTCTTACGTTCGCATGGCTGGTATTGTGGGCATCTGGCGATAGTCAGCCGTCTCTGTGCCCTAGCTACCCTGGTGCTGCTCGGACCGAAAGGGGCTTGTGCCCCTACTCAGACCGGGTTTTTGCTTACCTGACTAATGCAGTGTAAAGTCCCACGCGATTGGATCAGAGCAGATTGCTAAGGACAGTACAGTACAGAAGTCAACAAAACCATGTATAGTGCAACATATACCAAAGAAATTCAATGAAACATAAGATAATATTCTGAAATAATAATACAAACAGTATAAAATCTTGAAGAAACTGAAAAAATTATAGGTATATATTACCTACATATTTAAATGAAGGGGATAAAAGAAAACCAATATAAGAATTCATGTTCTTGAAATGTGGTAATGGTATCATGGCAGGGAAAGTACCATAAAAGTCCAGGACTAGATGGATTTAAAAATGAGTTCTACCAGTCTACAGAATTTCTTTTGTAAATGTAACTACATTTGTGTTTAAAATTACAACCTGCTCCTTTGGTGAAATTTATGGTCAGTTCTTTTTTTTTTTTTTTTCATTTATTAGGTATTCAGGTCACTCCCTTAACCCTAAAGAGGTTTGGGACATTAAGCAGACTCTAATTCTGCTTTAATCTTCTACTCCTAAACATCAATACTTAGACCACTAATTTGTGTCCATTTTATATCAAATGTACCCTCTGTATACATGAGGGTCCAATAGCTGTCTTGTAAGTCTGACGGGCCTGAGATCATCTCTACCTGCCCCAGGCCCCAAACGTCACTTCCAGTCCAAAAGGTCTTCAATAATTACCCTCTCTGACCAGAAAGAATTCCAAACTATTTCTATCTGATGGAGAGCAAAAATTTCCATTTAACTGTGTCTCACATCGGACTCCTCATTTGAAAGGGGCACCAGAATGAATCTTTTTGTTCGAGCAGTTCTCAAATTCACATCCTCTGTCGAAGAGGTCTATAAATGTCATCCAGTCATGCCAGGGCTTCAGTGCCTCTCCCTCTCCCTATGGGAGCCTCAGACACACCACATCTAGTCATACATATTTCCTGTTCTCCCTGTGTCTATTGGGCAACAAAGCCTTCTCGAATGCCCATATTGGACTGAAATATCTCCTTTTATTTTCAGTGGTGGACACATACCTACCCTCTCTTGTAAAGTGTAAATAGATCTTGTCGTATTGACTATGTGTGCCTGCTATATACCAACTGTCTAAGATTATTTCCAAACTTCTTCCTGCTACAAATATTCGGGGACATTCCCCCATTCAAGAAAAGTGGCCTTGCTCTTATGTCATCTGACTAAAGGTTTCATAGATCAAAGATAACCATCCAACTTGTTGGAATACTGAAACAATTGCTGCCTGCTGTCCACACACCACATAAAATATGTGGATTATCTAAATTCTGCAGAAAAGGTTTGGAAGCTGATCAATCAATACTGGAACTCCCTCTTCTCCAGAAGGTATTTGCATTTTCTCCAATGTGAAATGGTCTTTCTTATTTATTGAAAATAGCCAGAGATTTTACCCCTCTTACAAGTAGGTTTAGAATTTCACATTTGCAAAGTGTCACAGAAATGCTGCTTATGACCAGAGTGCTTCAACTTCCTTATTCTCATGAAGTTTGCCACATTACCTCTTTGATGAAGGGCACAACCATCCTACTTCTGTGCAAAACTTCCCAAGCTCCTCCCCTATCTTACTTAGAAGATTTAGACATTCACAACAAAGAGTGCTCCAACCTGTGTGGAGCACAGTGTGTTTGAGGAAATCCCCCAGATTCACCATCTTCCCAGTGTATGTCCTACCTATAACTTCTAATTTCCATGGTGTGGGAAGCACTGTTCTGACCTAAGAGATTTCAGAACACTCTGGACTGAAATCTCAAACAGAAGAGTGTCAAGGTAAGGGTAAATCAGATTACTATCTTTGTTTTGTTTCCTTAGACAGAGACATCCTGGCCTCCATGCAGAGGAATGTGTGGAGGGACATATATTTAAGGAAGACACTAAACCAGAAAATACTACATTACACCCTCTTCTAAGACTTCTAAGATTGTTGTCATGCCTACCACTGACATTCAGATGATGTGTATTCTTGATTGTGATTTCATGTTTGGAGCTGATGAAGGAGTAAGTACCTGGAATGTCCTATAATTCTCAAGGTATCAATCAATGTTCAATTTCTGATCAATAGTGCTGCAGACATAGGAATAACAGGATAAAACTATTCTATACAATCCTATGAAGCTCTTATCACCATCCTCCTATTTTAGAGAATCTTAGATCTATCACTAATCCCGAGACGGGCAGAAAGAATTCTTCTCCTGCACATAGGGATACTGCATATGTCTCCCCTTACCCAAAGTATTCCACTTACTGTCTTTTACTGAATTGGCTTTTAGACTATACCTGAAATATTCCACTTTTCGCCAAAGGATCTACCAGCCCTCCCTGTTCTAATAGAGAGCTACAGTCCACCAATATCCAAAGGGTTCTCAGACATTCCAAATATGCCCCTGTGGGAGTAAACTTACTAAGTCTATTTAATTGGGCCTCAGATCCTTCTGCTTTGACCAAAAGGATTTCACTCTACTGACTCTGAGTTACCAGTGGCCTCAGATCTCATTTTCCCCAAGTGGTCATCAAATATGCCTTTCTGACCAATAATGACCTTGCAATGTTCTCCTCTGATGCAGACACTTAGACAACCCCCCTCCAATTTTAACTCCCAAATGGACCTCCAGACCACCCAAGCTTAAAGTACCTGAGCCGAACATTAAGAAGTACAGCCCAGAACAAAAGCTCATTTCCTCAAGGCAGAAACTAAAATGATGTACTCCTCACCATTCATACCTAGACCCAGGAGATGAACATATGCCTGAGAAGAAGAACTAGTGTGGAACTGTCAGCCAGGTTTTTGATGAGTGCTCAGACTGCTTCCTGATCCGGCACCACATTTACTATAGTGGACAGATGCTCTAGTCTCTGATGAGGAGTTGCTACCTGTTAGGAAGAACCTGGAATGGGCTCCACTGCATGAGGTAGGCTGTGTCTTTGTTCTCACGTAAAGGAAAGAACATGCAAATTTGAACTCTACCCAACCAAACATACTGGTTTACCTGTACAAAGGGGTTTTAGATTTCCAATTTCTCACAAAGATGCCCTCGTGTATTTCCCCTCTGATCATTGAGGTCCTATCTATTTTTCATGGCTCATAGAGTCTTATTTCATCCCAATGTCCATTACCTGCTCACTTCTGACCACTAGCCATACATCTCTGATTAGTGTTGTGTGTGTTCTCGGTATGACACTAAGGCCAACAATAGTGCCTACATGCCATTTCTGAATAATTGGATCTTAAATTCCATCTCTGTCCAAGTGTACTTCTGAAAGACTTTTCTCATTACATGGGGTCTCTATAGTAGCATCTTTATTCAACAGGCCTCTAGTTGTACCTTCTGGCCTAATCAGGTCTTATACTTCACTTAAAGAGATGCCAAATTTACACAATGTAGACAAAGAGTCATTGAGCATTCTCATTCTCATCAATATAACATTCCTCCCCTCAGGTTTGAAGTCTCCAGAGCAGGAAGGAGAGTGGGGAGTAGAACTCATCATCTTTAGGTCACTCATATTCGATGGGTTGTTTCCAACCTTAGTATACAGACATGGATGGTTGAACACAAACCTGTCAGGCTGACAACACGATAGACATCTACTAAAGTCCTTGGAAACATGTTCAGATTGCTGCACATCCTCCTGAAGATTCCACGGATGACATAGTTCCTTGTGATTGTTGTTCTCTTCTTGTTGTTGCTGTTTTGTTTTAACTTTTGAAGAGGATACATTATTAGTCTGTTGCTATGTTAGTCATCTCCTGGCATTAGAAACCAACATGCCACTGCTTAAATGTTTTACATTTCCTACTCTTTTTGGAAAACACAATGTATGCACATCATTTTTTCCTATTGTTTCAAAGACATACCACTATGTAATTCAACTTTACAATTATAATCATTTTGACCAATATTCACATGAATATAAATTTTATGTGTAAAATTCTTCCTGTGCTGTGTTATTTTTCACCAGGTGACAGTTTCATTTGAGGTCATTTTGAAGATCGTTCCTTACTATGTGTCTTTAAAAGATATATTTTGGAGCTGAGGGGTATGGCTGAATATCTTCAGCACAATAAACACCTTCTGTAACATTACTATCTAGTGGATTATAAGTATCAGGTTGTACACAATAGTAACTAAAATAATGGACAAGTTTGAGAAAGATTTTAGGGTGTAATCTCTCATAATATACACAAAAAAGAAAATCCTAGATATTAATCAAATCTATGCACACCAAAGAACATTGTGGGTTTTGTGGGTTTGTTTGTATATGTCTTTGTAGTTCGAATGTCCAACCTTTATGTCTTAATTGAGGATTGTAAACAATGCTCAGGGTGTGTGTGTGAATTAAAGGGCACCATGTCTTTAGTGTTTAGATTAATTTCACATATAATTATCTGTCTATTCGTCATCTATATATGTATGTATGCATGTATGTATGTATGTATGTATGTATGTATGAAGTAATGATTGAATGTATTTATATAGATATGTATGCATCTATTTCTCTATCATCTAACTATCACTCTCTCTCTTTCTATTTCTCTCACCCTCTTTCTCTGTTTATCTCTTATGCATGAATATATGCATGCATGTAGCTAGGTATGTGTGGTAGTTTTAATGTAATTGATTCCCAATTGGCACATAGACTGTATTCGGAGGAGTAACATTGTTGGACTAGGTGTTTCCTTGATGGAGGAAGGGTGTCACTGGAGGAGGTGGGTGGTCTCAAACATGTTCAAGTTATGCCCAGTAGGGCTCTGTGTGTTTGCTGTCTCTCTGTCTTTCCAAGAGTAGCTGTGATAGAGTGTTCAGTGATTCAAGGAGGGGATGTTGGTTAGATGGCATATAAAGCAGGCAAGACACATTTACATACATGGTAGAAGAAGCAAGCTTTAAGAAGCACAAACAATCACACACACACACACACACACACACACACACACACACACACAGACATTGGTTGGACAGTGCAAAGCTTCAATCACTTTCTATATATACTCACATTTGGTGGATGGAACAAAGCACCAACTTTATTTTTCTCACACTGCATATATTTCTCTGCACAATCTTTCAATTAGTATCAAATTTATACTGGTTACTTTCTATTTTCTTCTAGTGAATAATTATGAGTATATATAAGGAAAATCATCTTCTCACTATACTTTTATGATGAGCTATTTATAAATTATGTTTATAAATATCCAATATTATTCTCAAGAACCAACACACATTTCTAACTAAAAAAACTTGTTACAGATTAACAAGTTGTAAGCAAGTAAGGAAAATTTTTTTCAGCCAGTTTCTCTTATTGGTAGACTGAAATTTGCTGTTATACAGAAAGGATTAGTTTTTATCTATCTCAAAAATTAATCCTTCAAAAATCTTAAAAGAATCACAAAAGTAAACTTTTATATAAAAACCTATCATCCCTTTCTACTGAATACCCTGAATCCTCAGGGTGCACATCTGTTCATTAACCATGTTTTTCTTAAATCATATCAGGAATCAGGATGACGAAATAGGTACAAGGAAATAATAATCATCTGAACACCAGCCTGACTTTGAAAAAACAAACAAACAAAAAAAGGCTTGTTTTTTGTAGTAATTCTTTCCAAGATCCTGGTTGAAGTATTAATCTGCATCAGCTTCAATCCTTGAGAAAGTTGAATCTAAATAACACTGTGGGTGGCAATGATATTGCCCAGAGAGGGGCTGGAACGCCCCTTAAATTTTCATACAATCCATAGATTATGAGGGATGTGATGTGAGGGCAGCAAGTAGAGAGAAACTCTACAACAGCATGAGTGGTAACAGAGTGGTACCAGCTTTTAAGTGTTTAAGAGTGGTAAGAGCTTTTAAGTGTTTCACCTCACCAAGAATCCGTCAAAGCCCAGTATTTTGGAGGTAAAATGTACATTCCTTGGAGCCCCTCTGCCATGCATAATATTCTACTAAAATTAAAAATAATATTAATTTCTCATTTAATAGACCCTGCTTACAGTCCCCCCAAATTTTACTCTCCACGGTTCTTTTACTACCTCCCATCCTCTCCAGTTCCTCCCCCTTTCGGTCATCATTCATCAAATAGTTCTCTTTCAAATATCTCTTTCTGCATTTCCTTATTCAACCCCATCTCCCTCCACCATGCAACCTGATCTTCTCCTTCTTGTCCACCTTTGTCCACTAATAAAATCCATTCTATATCCCCATACCATGGGCATCAATGTATGCACCCAAGTCCCTTCCTCTATATCTAACTTCACTGGATCTACAGATTGTAGACAGGCCATCACATATGTAATGTTGAATGTCTTAATGTTTCTATTGCTGTCACCAAAAACTATAACCCAAGCACAAGTTGGGGAGGGTAGGACTTATTTGGATTACACTTCTTCATTGCTATTCATCATCTGAAGACAGACAGAACAGGAACTGAAATGGGCCAGGAACCTAGAGTCAGGAGCTGATACAGAGACCATGGATGGGTGCTGCTGCCACGCACACCAGTCGAGTCAGCTTGACACGCCTAGAGGCCTCGAAGTGCTCATGAGGTAAATAGTTTCATGGAAGGTTTGGAGTTCTCATTAACCCATATACTCATACCCTATTCCAGCGTTAGTCTGGTGTATGGATCCACATGCTCTCTTTTAGTGTTATCTTATTATAAGTTCTTTTTTTTTCCATTTTTTATTAGGTATTTAACTCATTTACATTTCCAATGCTATACCAAAAGTCCCCCATATCCACCCTCCCCCACTCCCCTGCCCACCCACTCCCCCTTTTTGGCCCTGGTGTTCCCCTGTACTGGGGCATATAAAGTTTGCAAGTCCAATGGGCCTCTCTTTCCAGTGATGGCCGACTAGGCCATCTTTTGATATATATGCAGCTAGAGTCAAGAACTCCGGGGTACTGGTTAGCTCATAATGTTGTTCCACCTATAGGGTTGCAGATCCCTTTAGCTCCTTGGCTACTTTCTCTAGCTCCTCCATTGGGAGCCCTATGATCCATCCATTAGATGACTGTGAGCATCCACTTCTGTGTTTGCTGGGCCCCGGCATAGTCTCACAAGAGACAGCTACATCTGCGTCCTTTCAATAAAATCTTGCTAGTGTATGCAATGGTGTCAGCGTTTGGATGCTGATTATGGGGTGGATCCCTGGATATGGCAGTCTCTACATGGTCCATCCTTTCATCTCAGCTCCAAACTCAGTCTCTGTAACTCCTTCCATGGGTGTTTTGTTCCCAAATCTAAGGAGGGGCATAGTGTCCACACTTCAGTCTTCATTCTTCTTGAGTTTCATGTGTTTAGCAAATTATATCTTATATCTTGGGTATCCTAGGTTTGGGGCTAATATCCACTTATCAGTGAATACATATTGTGTGAGTTTCTTTGTGAATGTGTTACCTCACTCAGGATGATGCCCTCCAGGTCCATCCATTTGGCTAGGAATTTCATAAATTCATTCTTTTTAATAGCTGAGTAGTACTCCATTGTGTAGATGTACCACATTTTCTGTATCCATTCCTCTGTTGAGGGGCATCTAGGTTCTTTCCAGCTTCTGGCTATTATAAATAAGGCTGCTATGAACATAGTGGAGCATGTGTCCTTCTTACCTGTTGGGGCATCTTCTGGATATATGCCCAGGAGAGGTATTGCTGGATCCTCCGGTAGTACTATGTCCAGTTTTCTGAGGAACCGCCAGACTGATTTCCAGAGTGGTTGTACAAGCCTGCACTCCCACCAACAATGGAGGAGTGTTCCTCTTTCTCCACATCCTCGCCAGCATCTGCTGTCACCTGAATTTTTGATCTTAGCCATTCTGACTGGTGTGAGGTGGAATCTCAGGGTTGTTTTGATTTGCATTTCCCTGATGATTAAGGATGTTGAACATTTTTTCAAGTGCTTCTCTGCCATTCGGTATTCCTCAGGTGAGAATTCTTTGTTCAGTTCTGAGCCCCATTTTTTAATGGGGTTATTTGATTTTCTGAAGTCCACCTTCTTGAGTTCTATATATATGTTGGATATTAGTCCCCTATCTGATTTAGCATAGGTAAAGATCCTTTCCCAATCTGTTGGTGGTCTTTTTGTCTTATTGACGGTGTCTTTTGCCTTGCAGAAACTTTGGAATTTCATTAGGTCCCATTTGTCAATTCTCGGTCTTACAGCACAAGCCATTGCTGTTCTGTTCAGGAATTTTTCCCCTGTGCCCATATCTTCAAGGCTTTTCCCCACTTTCTCCTCTATAAGTTTCAGTGTCTCTGGTTTTATGTGAAGTTCCTTGATCCACTTAGATTTGACCTTAGTACAAGGAGATAAGTATGGATCGATTCGCATTCTTCTACACGATAACAACCAGTTGTGCCAGCACCAATTGTTGAAAATGCTGTCTTTCTTCCACTGGATGGTTTTAGCTCCCTTGTCGAAGATCAAGTGACCATAGGTGTGTGGGTTCATTTCTGGGTCTTCAGTTCTATTCCATTGGTCTACTTGTCTGTCTCTATACCAGTACCATGCAGTTTTTATCACAATTGCTCTGTAGTAAAGCTTTAGGTCTGGCATGGTGATTCCGCCAGAATCCAATCACGCGGAACTTGAGACTGCGGTACATAGGAAAGCAGGCTACCCGGGCCTGATCTGGGGCACAAGTCCCTTCCGCTCGACTCGAGACTCGAGCCCCGGGCTACCTTGCCAGCAGAGTCTTGCCCAACACCCGCAAAGGCCCACACGGGACTCCCCACGGGACCCTAAGACCTCTAGTGAGTGGACCACAGTGCCTGCCCCAATCCAATCGCGCGGAACTTGAGACTGCGGTACATAGGGAAGCAGGCTACCCGGGCTTGATCTGGGGCACAAACCCCTTCCACTCCACTCGAGCCCCGGGCTACCTTGCCAGCTGAGTCGCCTGACACCCGCAAGGGCCCACACAGGATTCCACACGTGATCCTAAGACCTCTAGTGAGTGGAACACAACTTCTGCCAGGAGTCTGGTTCGAACACCAGATATCTGGGTACCTGCCTTGCAAGAAGAGAGCTTGCCTGCAGAGAATACTCTGCCCACTGAAACTAAGGAGAGTGCTACCCTCCAGGTCTGCTCATAGAGGCTAACAGAGTCACCTGAAGAACAAGCTCTTAACAGTGACAACTAAAACAGCTAGCTTCAGAGATTACCAGATGGCGAAAGGCAAACGTAAGAATCCTACTAACAGAAATCAAGACCACTCACCATCATCAGAACGCAGCACTCCCACCCCACCTAGTCCTGGGCACCCCAACACAACCGAAAATCTAGACCCAGATTTAAAAACATTTCTCATGATGATGATAGAGGACATCAAGAAGGACTTTCATAAGTCACTTAAAGATTTACAGGAGAGCACTGCTAAAGAGTTACAGGCTCTTAAAGAAAAGCAGGAAAACACAGCCAAACAGGTGATGGAAATGAACAAAACCATACTAGAACTAAAAGGGGAAGTAGACACAATAAAGAAAACCCAAAGCGAGGAAACGCTGGAGATAGAAACCCTAGGAAAGAGATCTGGAACCATAGATGCAAGCATCAGCAACAGAATACAAGAAATGGAAGAGAGAATCTCAGGTGGAGAAGATTCCATAGAGAACATCGACACAACAGTCAAAGAAAATACAAAATGCAAAAGGATCCTAACTCAAAACATCCAGGTAATCCAGGACACAATGAGAAGACCAAACCTACGGATAATAGGAATTGATGAGAATGAAGATTTTCAACTTAAAGGGCCAGCTAATATCTTCAACAAAATAATAGAAGAAAACTTCCCAAATCTAAAGAAAGAGATGCCCATGAACATACAAGAAGCCTACAGAACTCCAAATAGACTGGACCAGAAAAGAAATTCCTCCCGACACATAATAATCAGAACAACAAATGCACTAAATAAAGATAGAATATTAAAAGCAGTAAGGGAGAAAGGTGAAGTAACATATAAAGGAAGGCCTATCAGAATTACACCAGCCTTTTCACCAGAGACTATGAAAGCCAGAAGAGCCTGGACAGATGTTATACAGACACTAAGAGAACTCAAATTCCAGCCCAGGCTACTATACCCGGCCAAACTCTCAATTACCATAGATGGAGAAACCAAAGTATTCCACGACAAAACCAAGTTCACACAATATCTTTCCACGAATCCAGCCCTTCAAAGGATAATAACAGAAAAGAAGCAATACAAGGACGGAAATCACGCCCTTATAAGTTCTTTTTAAGATTGAATTCTGATATAGCTAAGCTTTTGCCAGTGTTCCAATGTCCTAGAAAGTCCTTGAGCTGACCATGGGCTTGGAATTCAGTAAGAATGTTGCCTATTCAGTGGCATTCAAATTGCCTCTGGTATTATACTACCACTTTGAATAAAAGCTAAGTCACTGCCCTACACAGGAATTTATCATCATCTAGGAAGAAGGAAGTTTGAGACCTAAGGAGGAAGCAGAGTACATACTTAGAACTATAGATTGCTGAGTTCCACACATATACACGTATTTACAATGGTCTAGGGGGAAGGTGGACTATACAATAGACTAAAAGAGGAACTATAGCAAGGGCATGAAGCCATTGACCCTGGCTTCTAAGACGAAGTGGATCTTTGGTGGAGCTCTTTTTTATCCCATTTGTTAACAATGAATTGTATCCCAGGTGTTTCCTGCCAGAACTTCTGTGTTTGTATTCCTCTGTTTTCTGTAAGAATCCAGTAACCTCTTTGTACCTTGCTTGTGTGTTACCCAAATTCCCTATTCTCTTCTGTATAAAAAGTTTGATGCTCAATTTGACACATTACATTCAGATTCTACACAACCTCTCCTGTGTGTATCTGTCTATCATTTCATCCAATGCTTTGCCCACCTGTGACTAGAGATCCGTTCCACGCAGACAAAGGGGCCCAGAGTGTCTGCAGCATTCTGCTTAGTGGCTAGTTCCCCATGGTTTCATGCTTTCTCATAGAGAACTCAGAACCACAAGCACATTGATGGCAGTATCAACAATTGGCAGAAATCCTCCCCATCAATCATTAATTAAGAAAATGCCCTGCAGTCTTTCTTGCACAGACTAATCTTATGGAGACATTTTCTCAATTGAGTTTCCCTACTCTCAGGGGAATTTACTTTGTGGCAAGTTGACAAAAAACTATCCAGCCCAGTCAATATCAACATATAAATCAACACATTGCATATTTATCTTCTTGGGACTGGGATATGTTATTCAGATTATGTTTTTGTTTTTTTTGTTTTTTGTTTTGTTCTGTTTCCATCCATTTCATAACAGCTGAGTAATGTTCCATCGTATAAATATAACATATATGTTATACATTCTTCAGTTTTTGGACATGTAGGTTGTTTCCAGTTGCAGACAATTATGAATACAGCAGCAGTTAATAAGGTTGAGCAAGTGTGCTTCTAGGAGGAAGAAGCACTTTGCGAAACTTTCTGACCTATCAGGTGTCTGTTGTTATTTCCCCACCCATTTAATATCTGATTTTGCTAATTTGGATATTATCTTTTTTATTTTAGTTAACTTGGATAGTAGTTTGTTGATCTTAGTGATCTTGTCAAAGAACCAATATTTGTTCCAAAAAATTATTTGTATTTTTCTTTCTATTTTATTTTTTTCCACCCTTAGTTTTACTATTTCCTGCCACCACTTCTTTTGGGTGTCATTTCTTCTTTGTGTTTGAGATCTTTAGGATGTGCTTTTAACGTGCTAATATAAGGTTTTGCTAATATTTTTTAACTCATTTTTTATTAGATATTATTCTTCATTTACTTTTCAAATGCTATCCTCAAAGTTTCCTATACCTTCCCCTACACTGCTTGCCAACTCACCCACTCCTGCTTCCTGGCCCTGGCATTCCCCTGTACTTGGGTATATTATCTTCACAAGACCAAGTGACTCTCCTCTCTTTGATGGCTGACTAGGCCATCCTCTGCCACATATGCAACTAGATACATAGTTCAGGGGGTTACTGGTTAGTTCATATTGTTGATCCTCCTTTAAGGTTGCAGACCCCTTTAGCTCCTTCGGTACTTTCTCTAGATTCCACATTAAGGGCCGTGTGTACAATCCAATAGATGACTGTGAGTATGCAATTCTGTATTTGCCAGGAACTGGCATAGCCTCACAAGAGAAAGCCATTCCAGTGTCCTGTCAAAAAAAATTTGCTGGCATATGCAATAATGTCTTGGTTTGGTAGTTGTCTATGTGATGCATCACCAGGTGGTGCAGTCTCTGGATGGTCCTTTATTTTTTCTCAGCTCCAAACTGTCTCTGTAACTCCTTCCATGGGTATTTTGTTCCCCATTATAAGAACCAATGAAGTATCCACACTTTGGTCTTCCTTCATCTCGAGTTTCATGCGTTTTGCAAATTGTATCTTGGGTAGTCTGTTTGGGGGCTCATATCTGCTTATATGTCAGTACATATCATATGTGTTCTTTTGTGATTGGATTACAACACTCAGGATGATATCCTCCAGATACATGCTTTTGCCTAAGAAATTCATAAGTTCATTGTTTTTAACTGCCGAATAGTACTCCATTGTTTAAATGTACCAGAATTTCTGTATCCATTCTGTATCCATGTATTCTTATGTTGAGCAACATCTGAGTTCTTTCGAGCAAATGGCTATTATAAATAAGGCTGCTGACTGTGTCCAATTCTAAGAAGGGGCAAAGTGTCCACAATTTGGTCTTCATTTTTCAGTTTCATGTGTTTTGCAAATTGTATGTTATATCTCGGGTATGCTAAGTTTCCGGGCTAATATCCACTTATCAGTGTGTAAATATCATTTGAGTTCTTTTGTGATTGTGTTACCTCACTCAGGACGATGCCCTCCAGGTCCATCCATTTGCCTAGGAATTTCATAAATTCATTTTTTAATAGCTGAGTAGTACTCCATTGTGTAAATGCACCACATTTTTTTTGTATCCATTCAAATGTTGAGGGGCATCTGAGTTCTTTCCAGCCTCTGGCTATTATAAATAAGACTGCTGTGAACATAGTGGAGCACGTGTCCTCCTTACTGGTTAAGACATCTTCTGGATATATGTCCATGAGAGGTATTTTGGGATCCTCTAGTAGTACCATGTCCAATTTTCTGAGGAACCACCAGATTGTTATAGAGACAAAGTTTGTAGCTGAGACAAAAGATGGACCATTTAGAGACTGTAATGACGAGAGATCCATCCCATAATTAGACTCCAAACGATGACACCATTGCATACACTAGCAATATTTATTGAAAAGACCTGGATATAGCTGTCTCTTGTGAGAAAAGGCTTGGGCCTAACAAATACATAAGTAGATGCTCACAGTCAGCTATTGGATGGAGCACAGGGCCCCTAATGGAAGAGCTAGAGAAAGTATCCAAGGAGCTAAAGAGATCTGCAACCCTGTTGGTCCAATAACATTATGAACTAACCAGTACCCTGGAGCTCTTGACTCTAGCTGCATATGTATAAAAAGATGGCCTAGTATGCCATCAATGGAAAGAGAGACCCATTGGACATGCAAACTTTATATGTCACAGTACAGGGGAATGCCAGGGACAAAAAATGGGAATGCGTGGGTAGAAAAGTGAAAGGGAGGGTATGTTGGACTTTCTAAATGTACATTCTAAATGTAACGAGGAAAATACGTAATAATAAAAATATTAACAAAATAAATAAATAAGGCTGGTATGAACATTATAGAGAATGAATCCTTATTAACCATCGGAACATCTTCTGAGTATTTGCCTAGGAGAGGTGTTGCTGGATCTTCTGGTAGTACTATGTCAATTTTCTGAAGAACCACCAGACTGGTCCAGGTCCCTGCCGAGTGTATTCTGCAAAGGCCCCAGACATCCAGCCACTTTCCCAGCCAGAGGAAAGGGGGTCTGCACGGTGCAGAAGTGCTTTGCCTGAGCATCGGCAACAGACATCTTGCTTCTGGGACCCCGCCGGGTGTATTCTGCACAGGTGAGAGTACGGACTACAGAAGCCAAAAGCTTCTTGGAGAGGCAGGAGCCACAGAGCTTCTAAGGCAGCCCCCTTTTCGGGCCCCAGACAGCTGGCCACTATCCTAGCCAGAAAAAAGGGCCCACCCGGTGCGGGTGCGCTTTGACTGAGCATCAATATCAGATATCTTGGTTCCGGGACCCAGCCGAGATTATTCTGCACAGATCCCAGACATCTGGCCACTTTCCCAGCCAGAGGAGAGGGGTGTGCCCAGTGCAGGAGTGCTTTGCCTGAGCATCAGCTGCAGACATCTTGGTTCCAGGACTCCTCAAAGTGTATTCTGGACGTGTGAGAGTGTAGAATACAGAAGCTAACACCTTCTGGGAAAGGCCAAAGCAACACAGCTTCAGGAAAGGTCCTGTTTTGGGCCTTCGTCTTCGGCCAGGAGGGAGTTCTTAAAGGCATATATCTGTGCACCTTTCCCGTGAGAGGAGAGCTTGACTGCAGAGAGTGCTCTGACCACTGAAACTCAGAGGAGAGATGCAGTTTCCCATGTCTGCTGATAGAGGCTAACAGAATCACCTGAAGAACAAGCTCTAACCAGAGACAACTATAACAACTAGCTCCAGAGATTTCTAGATGGTGAAAGGCAAATGTAAGAATTGTACTAACAGAAATCAAGACCACTCACCATCATCAGAACACAGCATTCCCACCCCACCTAGTCCTGGGCACCCCAACACAACCGAAAAGCTAGACCCGGATTTAAAAGCATATGTCATGAAAATGGTAGAGGACATCAAGAAGGACTTTAATAATTCACTTAAAGAAATACAGGAGAACACTGCTAAAGAGTTACAAGTCCTTAAATAAAAACAGGAAAACAAAACCAAACAGGTAGAAGTTCTTAAATAAAAACAGGAAAACACATCTGAACAGGTGATAGAAATGAACAAAACCATACTAGACCTAAGAAGGGAAGTAGACACAATAAAGAAACCAAAAGTGAGGCTACGCTGTAGATAGAAACCCTAGGAAAGATATCTGGAACCATAGATGCAAGCATCAGCAACAGAATACAAGAGATGGAAGAGAGAATGTCAGGTGTAGAAAATTCCATAGGGAACATCAGCACAACAATCAAAGAAAATGCAAAATGCAAAAGGATCCTAACTCAAAACATCCAGGAAATCCAGGACACAATGAGAAGACCAAACCTACGGATAATAGGAGTGGATGAGAATGAAGATTTTCATCTTAAAGGGGCGGCAAATATCTTCAACATAATTGTAGAAGAAAACTTCCCAAACCTAAAGAAAGAGATGCCCATGAACATACAAGAAGCCTACAGAACTCCAAATATACTGGACCAGAAAAGAAATTCCTCCCAACACATAATAATCAGAACAACACATTCACTAAAAAAAAATACAACATTAAAAGCAGTAAGGGAGAAGGGTCAAGTAAAATATAAAGGCAGGCCTATCAGAATTACACCAGACTTTTCACCAGAGACTAGGAAAGCCAGAAGAGCCTGAACAGATGTTATACAGACACTAAGAGAACTCAAATGCCAGCCCAGGCTACTATACCTGGCCAAAATCTCAATAACCATAGATGGAGAAACCGATGTATTCTATTTCTCCTTCCTTGCGTAACTTGTTGACAACTTTATGAAGTATTATAACTATCTATCCTAAAATTTAACATTTTTTTGTTTCATATTATTAATCAGTAATTTGAAATACGTACTTATTATGGAACTACCCAATGCAGATAGAAAATATTCATAATTATTATTTTTAAACAATATTGTGTATTTATTTTTAGGTAGGCATGAAATTATTAAGACAAAGTATTCTGTCCTCGTTCTAAAACCAGTTCTAGGAAACAGTAAAATAGTTCCTATGATCTAGAAGTAAACACAGAAAAATAGACAACAGGAATATATTACTATAAACCTACATGATATATATGTACACTGTATATTTCAAATGAGTCACTAATCTTGTTGTCACGGATCACAGATGTGTAATATGCTTGATTACTTTCTCTGCTAGTAGCATAAACAGAACATTCTGCCACTATATAACAGCAAGCCCTAAGAATTAAATTTCAAGATTGGTTATAACTTTATTTATTCATGTTCTATTACTCCAGTATGTGGTTTCTTCAAAAACTGTTGTAGTATCAAGTTTTGGACTGTAACCAAGAGTAATGCCACTTAACTGTAATATTTTAAATAAACTTCCTAAATTGTGGCATTCCATAAGGGAATAACAGACATAATCCTATCCTCATGCTTACCTAAACTTGTAATCTCTAATGTTTCCTCCTCCTATTATGTTGCAAGTGTTCTGTCATTCCCTCCTTCCATAAAGGCTTCATCCTTTCTTCCATGCCATGTGCCACTTTGGGGTTCCTTATCTCCACAGATACTCCAATTTAAACATAAAACCTTAAAGTTGAAGCTAGACCAAATGTGATTACAGACACGTAGCATTTCTCTTTATAGGCCTGACTTAACACATTTACTATATAGTATTTTCAAGTTCCATATACTCTCTAGCAAATTTAGTTACAACTGATTGCATCTCCTAGATAATTTGAAAACAAAATCAACAAAAATGACTGAGCAAGTATCACTAGATAACCATGCTATCTTTTCTACACTCAAGTGTGATATAGGTGAGTCACCAGTTAGTTCTATTTTTAGATATTTTAAGCAAATTCCACACTGATTTTATCCTGGATGTACCAACTTAAACACCCACCAGCAGTAGAGCTGTATTTTATTCCCACATCGCTAATGCTTCTTGACTTTTGTTTTCCTGGTTGTACTCATTCATCAAGGGGTGAGCTAGAATTTAAGTTTGGAGAAAAAAAGAGCACCAGAATTTTTTTTTTTGTGGGAGCCATAGCTAGTGTTGAAAGTTATAAGGAGTAATGTAATAAATGGAATTGTTTCCTCGAGGTGAGAATCTACCAAGCTAATCCTGCAACTTGTGCAAAGAAATGTCCTAAGGATTTGTCTGTTTATAGCAGAAAAACAACATATCAAATTTATGAAAAAGTATTCAAGGAAGCAGGCAGGTTCTATCTTAAGCAGGCAAAAGAACTTGGCAACATCCACCATGTAGTTCTTTCATCAGATAATGAAGGATACAGAAGTAAAAGAGCCATGGAGTCTTCCTACGTGGTTATGGAAAGCCACTGAGGGCATCCAGGTTGCAGCAAAGTCCCTGAATAGATGTCTAGAGAGGCTTTTTGTGAAGGTATGAAAGGGAAGCCTATATTGTGATATAGCACTCAGGATGTAAGAAGGTCCAAAGCTGTAGAATATCTCTCAAAGAAAGCTACAAACAAGGATTGGAACCAGCCCAAGACAGAGAAATATATTGTAGTCATAAAACTAGATAGGAAGAGCTTTTTAAGCCACAATGTACATAAATTTAGGATTTGGGGTTTGTCTAGCTAGATTTGATCTTGATTTGTTCCAGTATTTCCTGTTTATGGTTCTTTTCCTCTTATTTTGAATGAGAATGTATATTCATGTCAGTGTACTTTGAAAGTAAACAATGTTTTGTCTTTGATTTTATATGGTGTTACAATTAAGAAATTGTAATCTATTCTAAAAGATAAAATATGATTGTAGTTGTATATGGAATTTTATCTCATGTTAAGCATGATTCTGCCCTGGAAATTCATATACTTTATTTGCAGTTTTATATTGGATATTGGATACTATGCTAGGCATAACTATTGCTTTCCTTTGGAAATTAACATAATATAAGGAGATATGATTTTATGTCTTATTGACAAGAGTTACACTTATGATAGCTAGTCTTGGTTGTAACCCTGACAATATTAGGAATTCACTAAAACTCTGGGAATTTTGGGCACCTGTGAGGATTTTTTTTTCCTGATTTGATTATGTGAGATAGGAAGACCAACCCCAAATGTAGATCTTTTGTTCTTTTGTAGAAACAACTCTACAATATAAATGTCATTGATGTTAGTTTTTTTAATAAAAGTGTGTAGCTAGGACTAAATTCTAGTAGTTTCAATCAAGATAGTTTTTATGATCCTACACTGTTTCTGTCTTTTATTACAGTGTTTCCTGAACACTGAGGTGGAGATTTGATGGTGACCTCCCTTGTAGGACTGAATGTTAGAAGGTCCCTCAGACTTTGCATATTATCTGGCTGCAAGTCTCTGTATTTGTTTCCATCTGCTGCATGAGGATACTTCTGTGATGATGAATGAGCAATATACAGACCTGTGAGTATAGCAAAATATCAACAGGAGTCATTTAACTGCTATACTCCTTTAGTAGAATAGTAGTATTTGGTCTTTCTCTAGATCCCTGGCATTTCTAGTTTCAGGTTCTTGGCCATTCAAGCATTGTTGAGTATGGATTCCACTTAATGATATCTGTGATTGTATATGCTTGGCACAGGGAATGGCACTATTAGGAGATGTGGTCTTGGAGTAGGTGTGTCACTATAGGTGTGGGCTTAATACCTTCATCTTAGCTGTGAGGAAGTCAGTCTTCCACTAGCAGCCTTACAGATGAAGATGTAGAACTCTCAGCTGTGCCAACTCTATGCCTGCTTGGATGCTGCCATGTCCCACCTTGATGATAATGGACTGAACATCTGAACCTGTAAGCTAGCTCCAATTAAATGTTGTCCTTTATAAGGCTTGCCTTGGTCTTAGTGCCTGTTCACTGCAGTAAAACCCTAAGACAGCATCTTTAGAGCCTCTTTGTCTAAGAAAGTTAACTTTGGGTATTTTGTTTGTTTGCTTTCCTACCATACAGGTTCTTTGTGTATATTATGTTTTCTGGTTTGGGGTTTTGATTAGATAGAGTATTTGAATTTGCGTTTCTTTATCTATATATGTTTTTTTTTGTTTTTTGTTTGTGTGTGTGTGTGTGTGTGTGTGTGTGTGTGTGTGTGTGTGTGTGTGCATTTGTTTATTTTCTTTCGTTGTTTTGTCCTATTCAGTTAGTTTGGTTTATTTCATTAGTATTCTTTAGATAAATATTTGTTTCCTAAAAAGTGACAGACAGTTGGAATCTGGATTAGAGGAGAAGTGGGAAGGAACCTGAAGGAGTAACTGTTAGGGGAAACTGTAATCAGAAAATACATCTCAAATATAGCTTCACCTCCCTCCTTTTCTTGAAGTCCTTCCCAGGAGCTCACCTTCCCCACATCCATTCCTCCTCTCTTTCTCTTCAGAATAGGAGAGACCTCTCATGTATATAAAACTGCCTTGTCATATCAAATTACAGACTAGGAACATCCTCTCCTATTAATGCTAGAAGAGGCAGCTCAATCAGCTGAAAATGTCTCAAAGGCAGGCTACAGAGACAGGGAGAGACTGTTCTCACATTGTTAAGGGTTCCACATGAATCCCAAGCTACATAAATTTTACATATGTGCCAAGGGCCAAGGTCATTCTCATGAATGCTACCTTTTTGTCTCAGTGTCTGTGTGGAAGCAAGAACTCAGGTAAGTTGATTCTGTGAATTTTCATGTGGTTTCCTTGACCTCCTTGACTCCAATAAAACTTCTTCCTTTTTCACAGATCCCCTAAAGTCAAATGAAAATTTGTCTGTGGTTCTTGCATATGCCTCCATCAATTGCTAGTTGAAGTCTTTCTCATGAAAGTTATGCTAGACTCCTATTTGCCAGTATAGCAGAAAATTGTTAACAATATCAAGGATGTGCTCTATTTCTTGGCATATGTCTCAAGCTGGTCCAGTCATTGTTTGGCCATTCCCTCAATATTTGTTCTAACTTTACCCCTGCACATCTTGTAGGCAGGAGTAATTGGAGGATGAAGTTTTTATAGTAGGACTGGTGTCCCATTCCCTCCATTGAAAATCTTTCCTGGTTACAGGAGATGGACATTTCAGGCTTCATATTTCCCATTGTAAATAGGGTTAGTTTTTGTTACCCTCATTTCAGTGTCTTAGATTCTGAGGAATTTCTATTTCTGTAGGTTTCTAGCTCATTCCAGAGATGAATTCCCCCAATTCAGTTGTCTTTTCTAGTACTCCCTACCTCAATTCTTTCCCCAACATGATCCTTCTGGTTTGCGTCCAAACACCAACTCTTGTCCAGTGCTAGTCCCATGTCCAGTGAAAATGCCTAGTCTATATTCCAATCTCAGTGAGATATCATTGTTGGCATCTTTGGATTACAACATGGTTATCCTTTATAATCAGTACCAACTTATATGTGAATATGTACAATGTTTTCCTAAGTGGGTCTAGGTTACCTTACTCATGGTGATATTTTCTTGTGCCATCTATTTTTTGTTCAAATTTCAAATTGTCTGTGTTTTTAATAGCTGTGAAGTATTCCACTGTGTAAGTGTATCACATTTTCTTTATTCTTTTTTTGATTGAGGGATATCTAGGTTGTTTCCAGTTTCTGGCTATTATGAATAATGTCTCTATGAACATATTTGAGTAAGTACTCTTATGGGATTAGGATGGAGTTTCCTTTTGGTATATACCTAGGAGTGTTATAGCTGTTTTTTGTTTTGTTTTTTTGGGTTTTGTTTTGTTTTGTTTTGTTTTTTGTTTGTTTGTTTGTTTGTTTTGTTTTGTTTTGTTTTGTTTTTTGTTTTTTGTTTTTTTTTTGATACAACTACTCCCAATTTTCTGAGATGCCAACAAATTTATTTCTAAAGTTGTTGTACAAGTTTAAATCGTACCAGCAATGAAGGAGTCTTCCATTTCTTCCACAACCTCAACATAATGTGCTGTCCTTCCTTGACTTTTTGGATTACTTTGGTTTGGAAGTCGATTTTGTTTGATATTAGAATGGCTACTCCAGCTTTTTTCTTCAGACCATTTGCTTGGAAAATTGTTTTCCAGACTCTTACTCTGATGTGGTGTCTGTCTTTGTCCCTGAGGCAGAGTGTGCTGTCATTTAAGTCTTAGATGTTAACGATTCTGATGTTTGTAAGATAAAATCTCAGGATCATATCATTTTTCATTTACCTTATGACAAAGGATAATGAATATTTATTTAAGTGCTTCTCATCCATTAGATGCCTCTATCAAGAATTCTTAGCACTGTTCCCAATTTCTAATGTATTATTTGCTTTTTTTGATATTTAATTTGTTGAGTTCTTTATATATTTTGGATATCAACATTCTGTCAGATATAGGGTTGGTTAAGCCATTCTATAAGCTGACATATTGTTCTATTGACAGTGCCCCATGCATTACAAAATATTTTCAGTTTAATGAGGTTTCATTTATTAATTGTTGATCTTAGTGGATGAACTACTAGAGTTCTGTTTAAGAAGTCATCTCCTGTGCCAAAGATTTCAAGGTTATTCTCCACTTCCTCTTTTATCAGATTTAGTATATCAGGGTTTCTTGATCAGATCTTTGATCCATTTAGACTTGACTTTTGTGAAGGGAAATAGATGTGGATCTACTTGTACTATTCTACAAGCAGATATCAATACTACCAGCATCATTTGTTGAAAATGTTTCATCTATTCCATTGTAGAGTTTTGGCGTCTTGTTAAAATCAAGTGTTAATAAGTATGGATTCACTTCTGTGTCTTCACATCAATTTATTGATCAACCTATCTGTATTTATGCCAATACCATGCAGTCTTTATCGCTTCTTCTCTGTAGTACAGCTTGAAACTGGGGATAGGGAACTGGGGGAAGCCAACAGAAAGTTCCAGATTCCAGGAAACAAGAGAATCACAGGACCCTACGGGGATGACATTAGGTGAAATCCCCAAGAAAGGGGAGAGAGTACCTGTGGAAACCATATCCAGAAGTTAGGAATTAGGTCTGGTTGAAAGATGGGTGCCATACCATTTTCAAAAATTTGACCCAGAATTGTTCATGTTGAAAGGAAATACAGGGACAAAGAGTGAAGCAGAGTCTGAAGGAAAAGCCATCCAGAGACTGCCCCACATGGGGATATATCCCATATGCAGCCACCAAGCCCGGGCACTATTGCAGATGCCAACAAATGCTTGCTAAGAGGAGCCTGACATAGATGTTTCCTGAGAGACTTTGCCAAATCCTTACCGACACAGATGTGGATGCTTGCAGTCAACCATCAGAATGAGCTTTGGGACCCCAATGTAGAAGTTAGGGGAAGTACTGAAGGAACTGAAGAGGTTTGCAATATCATAGGAAAAACAACAATATCAACCAACCAGACTCCTCAGAGCTCCCAGGAACTAAAGCTCCAACCAAAGTAATCAAAGGAGGGACCCATGGCTAAAGCTGCACATGTAGCAGAGGATGGACTTATCTGGCATCAATAGGAAGAGAGACTGTTTTTAGGAAGTATACTGTTTATTTTCAGTTAATTTTGCATCATGTCACTTATGCATACTACTGTATCTGAATAGCAATAGTTTGACTTTTTCCTTTTCAATTTGTATACCTTGATCTTCTTCCTTTCCTTATTGTTGTTGCTAAAACTTCAGGTGCTATACAGAATAGATACAGAGAATATATACTTTTACCATATTATTGCTTTTTAGGGAATATTTTTTTCACTACATTTAATTTGATATTGGGTGTCAGCTTTCAATGTATTGGCTTTATTATGTTCAAGCATGTGACATGTATCCCTCATCTCTTTAAAAATTTATCATCAAGGAGTGTTGGATTTTGTTGGAGTCTTCTTCAACATTGACTATGATAATTTTGTGGTAATTTTTCCTTTTAGTTGCTTACATGGTAGATTACAGTGAAAGAGTTTGGTATGTTGATCCATCCCTGCATATGTAAATTGAACTCTACTTCATCATAGGGGTGATATTTTTCATATATCTTTGATTTCTGTTTACAAGTATTTTATTGAGTATTTTTAAATCGATGTTTATAAGGGCAATTGGTCCGAAATTCTCTTTCTTTGTTGAGTCTTTGTGGGACTTAAGTATCACATTGACTGTATTCCCATAAAGTAAATTTTGTCAACTTTCCTTCTGTTTTTATCTAGTGATATAATTTGTGTATCAGTATTAGCACTTTTTTGAAAGTATGGTATAATCCTGCTCTAAAACCATCTGACCTTGTCTGGTTTTTTGGGGGAGATATAAAATGACAGGTTATATTTCCTTTGGCTATAGGACTATTCAAGTTGATCTTACTTCAGCTTTACCAAATTGTATCTATTGAGAAAATTGTCCTTTTTTTTTTTTCTATTTTGGTTTTCCATGTTTCTGGAGTACAGGTTTTTGATGTGAAACCCAATGATCTCGGTATCTGTTGTTCTGTCTTCCTCTTCATTTCTAATTTTGTTAATTTGTATGCTTTCGCTCTCTTTCTTTTATTTAGTTTTGAAAAAAAGTTTTGTCCATCCTGATGATTTCCTCAAAGAACCAAATATTTGTTGCCTGATTCTTTGTCTTGTTCTCTTTGATTTTTTTATTGATTTTAGTTTTGAGTTTGATTATTTCCTGCTGTCTATTTATCTTTGGTGGCTGTGCTTCTGTTTGAAACAGAGCTTTCTGACATGCTGTTAATTGGTGAGTATGAGATCTGTACAATTTCTTATGAAGACACTCATAACTATGAACCTTCATCTTAGCTCTGTTTTCATTGTACCCCATTTACTTGGAATTTTGTGCAATTCATTGAGTTCTAGAAAATCTTTAATTCCTCTTTCCTTTTTAAATTTCCTTCTAATTGGCTGATGGTTGAAAGCTGATGGCTTCTGGAAGCTTAAAACTTTATGGCTTATTTTGTGGTTAAATTTGCCCACCTTTGATGATTAATACTTGTGGTTTAATAGTGGAGTATTGAGTTAGGACACAGTGCCTTCCATGCTCAGTGCTAAAAGTTCTTAAACCTTGTGTATCCAGAGAAATTCACATTCACAAGAAAAAGTACGCACTTCAAAAGAAGGCTTTAGACTTTATTTCTAGGAGAGAGAGAAAAGGGGGAACCTATTTCCTATTGTATTCAAATCTTACACTTTCTCAGGATACATGATCGTATGGTATTCCAAGCTTCTATTTTATAAAAGGTACTAGCAAGTTCACAACATTAATACAAGTCAATAAATCAAATAAGGAATATCAGGAAGAATGTTACCTGCAAGTCTATTGTGACTGTTTATTAATTATATATTCATTAGCTGCTAGTAATTCCACAAGGTCAAACAAGTTTTAACTAAATTTTATGTCAAGGGGGTCAATCATCTGCCTAGTGTCTCATTCATTTTGAAGTTTTGTACAGATAAATCTAGTCAATATTTTATCTTTTGTCTTTGAACGTCCTAGAAATTGTTCATTCTCAGTTTGTGAAAATACTTATCAGATAATGCATTCACATCTATCATAGAAGGAATAGTTTCTCTGATTATAAATTTGTTCTAAGCCTGCATTTTATCCTAATGCAATTAGTCTGTGACACAAGAAGTCTTACAGAACTTCAACTGCAGCTTTTCAATAAAGAGCTCAAAATTACTTATGTACATTTAGTAATTCTATAAAATTATATAAAGTAGTAAGAAATCATTAATTTATTTACATAGCATTACTACAAAAGAGTACATGTTTGTTGATCTGCATCCAATAGGATGGGCTATATGCCAGGGAAAATTATACTCTAGAATACTTAGAGGAAAGTTCGATTCCTCAAATGAAATGTATGAAGGCCTTGCAATTCAGAGATCCATCACATCTGTCCAAAATGTTGGACTATCTTCAGAAAGTCACTCATTACATTTTCTCTCTCCTAGTGACTTTTTTAATTCTTTATTGTTTCTATTTCCAATTTCAGTTCTTAAACAGTTTATTTAATTACTTCACCTGTATCATTGTTCATGCCTCTATTTCTTTAAGGGACTTCTGCAGTTCTTCTTTAAAGACATCTACTATCTCCATAAAATTGGATTTAAGATCATTTTCTTGTGCTTCACCTATGATGGAACAGCCAGAGTGTTCTACAGTATGGCATCTGTGGCTAAGTGCTGTCAGGTTTCCCAAATTGTTGTAGAGTGTTCATAGATTGGCCTCTAGCTACTTGAATTTTGAGATTATTTGAGGTTTATATATTGATTTCTACATATGTAATTGTCAGATGCATGGATTTTTGTTTTGTTTTGTTGATGTTTTTATTCCCTTGATCTCTGTTTCCTCCAGGTTTTCTGGTGTTAATGCCTTGAGGTTCTAGTGACCAGGAAGTCTTCAGGTCCAGGAGGGTGTCTTTGCTGAGAGTTTTGTGACTCCTCTGTCTTCTGAGGTTTTGGGTATCAACATTACCTCTGGGTTCCATAGGTAGGGCCTCCAAAAAAAAAAAAAAAGCAGAGATCTTCAGCTCAAGTTGTGAGAAGGAATATGGAGTCAGGTCATGGGTTGCACTTTATAGTTGTTCAAAATACTTGAAGGGAAGTTGGTGAGCCTAGAGCCTAGAGTGGAATGTTACCTGGGGTGCCTGAAGATGGTCTAGACTTTTTGTTTATAATTTCAGCAAACATCCATGTTAATCAAAGGGTGTGTAGAAATTATTGTGTGTAAAAAAATGCCACAGAACTTGAAAAGTACACGATGAGAACTTATAAATTTGTCTTGTTAGTTTATGTGTCTTCCAGTCTTATTTCTATTACTACAATAAAATGCTCTAAACAAACCATCTTAGGGAGAAAGGCTCAACTTGGCTTGTAATTAGAAGTTACAATTTGTCACTTTTCATCTAATGAATGTTGCCTAGGCAGATGGTCACATGTCTGCATTCAGAAGGATTGAGAAATGAGTATATCCTTGTATGTTCTTGTCACTTAGCTACTTTTTACATTCACAGAAATGTCCACAGCCAAAATAAAAATTGTGTCAACTATATTCACGGTGGGTGTTCCTGCATCAACTAATAATCAAGACAGTTCCTCACAAACGTATGTCGTCTGTTTTGTTTGTTTGTTTGTTTGTTTGTTTTATTTTGTTTTGTTTTGTTTTGTTTTTTCGAGCCAAGGTTTCTCTGTATAGCCCTAGCTGTCCTGGACCTCCTTTTGTAGACCAGGCTGGCGTCGAACTCAGAAATCTGCCTGCCTCTGCCTTCCAAGTTATGGGATTAAATGTGTGTGCCACCATGCGTGGCCCATATGTCAGTCTTATCCACACAATTTTGATTGCTTTATCAAGTGATTCTAGTTTGTGTCAAGATGACAATTAAAAGTAAACACCACAACAGACAATAAAGAAACACATTAACAGATGATCTGAAAAACAAAATAAGTATGGTTTGGGGGCTTCTTTGGATGGGAATGATCTCATTTGGCTCAAATATTTGAGTACTTGATCCCATGTTAGTGTAAATTTTTAGGAATAATTAGTTGATATGACCTTGTTGAAGAAGTTGTGTCACTGTGGGTGGGATTTGAGATTTAAAAGCTTTTACCATTTCTGGTTAGATTACTCTGTCTGCCTTCAAATTGTTATCCCAATACCATGTGGGTCTACTTGCTGCTATGCTTTCCATTATGATGACCATGGATTCCAAGCCGCTGAAACCAAGAATAAACCCCTAATAAACTCTTTATTTGTAAGCTGTTTTTGCCACAGTGTCTTATTGTGACAACAGAAAAGTAATTAAAACACTCTAATTAACCTATTTTGTACTTTATGAAATATGTCTTCTATAGTATAATGAGTTTCATGGATCAATAGGGTAAATTGTACAACAACTTTATTTATTTTTCAATGGCAGTGATTCTTGGCTGTTTTTTTTGTATTAATATACATTTAAGAGCATCCAGAATACATAGGCGGAGTTCTGTAATATTTGTAAAATTTGTATTACCTTTTTTTTTTACTAAGGTGTATGTCACAAATATGTCTTATACATGTTTTATATGTATAAATAATAATGAACTGATTACAACTATTGAAATAGCATCTATTACTTGATACAGTTATGGTATTTTATAATGAGTTTAAAGAATATTCACAATTAACTCACTGTATATGTATATGATAATACTAAGTATAACAAGTACAAAATTCATTAGTTCTCCGGAACTTATTTTTTATTATATTCAGGGTAACAATATTGTTATGTATAAATCATAGTGGCATGGTTCTGTTTCCTGCCCCAATGATTTGCACTCCCTTATGAAAATAACTCACAGAAATTTTATATTTTGTTATGCTTTAAACAGTGTAACAGTTGGGCCACTTTCTAGCCTCTATGTGGTTAATCAACCTCCCACTGACAATCCTGGTTATTACCTACTAACTCTTTTATGTTACTTTTGTTGCCCTGGAACCAGAGAACTGCCAAACTGGGTCACATTCTTCCAGCACCTTCTACTTTTATTTATTTATTTATTTATTTATTTATTTATTTATTTATTTATTTATTTATTTATTTATTTATAATTATTTAATTAATTAATCTTGAATCTAGACACGTTGCTCCAGGTGTTTATCATCTATGCTCGAGGTGTTTATCATCTGGTAGCATTGTTGGAACTGTTTATCTATACTATCTTATAAATAATGATACTTTGATTTCTTCCTTTCTAATTTGTATCTCCTTGATCCTCTTTATTTGTCTTATTCCTCTAACTAGAATATCAAGTACTCTATTAAATATATTTGCAGAGACTGAACAGCCTTTTCTTGTTCCTGATTATTGCTGAATTATTTTGAGTATTTCGCAATTTAATTTTTTTATTACGTATTTTCTTCAATTGCATTTCCAAAGCTATTCCAAAAGTCCCCCCACCCAACTCCCCTACCCACCCATTCCCATTTTTTGGCCCTGGCATTCCCCTGTGCTGGGGCATATAAAGTTTGCCTGACCAATGGGCCTCTCTTTCCATTGATGGCCAACTAGGCCATTTTTTGATACATAAGCAGCTAAAGTCAATAGCTCTGGGGTACTAGTTAGTTCATAATGTTGTTCCTTCGATAGGGTTGCAGATCTCTTTAGCTCCTTGGATACTTTCTCTAGCTCCTCCATTGGGGGCCCTTTGATCCATCCAATAGTTGAATGTGACCATCCACTTCTGTGTTTGCTAGGCCCCGGCCTAGTCTCACAAGGGACAGCTATATCACCGTCCTTGCATCAAAGGCTTGCTAGTGTATACAATGGTGTCATCGCTTGGAAGCTAATTATGGGATGGATCCCTGGATATGGCAGTCTCTAGATGGACCATCCTTTTGTCTCAGCTCCAAACTTTGTCTCTGTAACTCCTTACATGGGTGATTGTTTCCAATTCTAAGAATGAGCAAAGTGTCCACACTTTGGTCTTCGTTCTTCTTCAGTTTCATATGTTTTACATATTGTACCTTATATCTCACTATACTAAGTTTCTGGGTTAATATCCACTTATCAGTGAGTTCATTTCTTTTGAGTTCTTTTGTGATTGGGTTACCTCACTCAGGATGATGCCCTCCAGGTCCAACAATTTGCCTAGGAATTTTGTGAATTCATTATTTTTAATAGCTGAGTAGTACTCCATTGTGTAAATGTACCAAATTTTTTGTATCCATTCCTCTATTGAGGGGCATCTGGGTTCTTTCCAGCTTCTGGCTATTATAAATAAGGCTGCGAAGAACATAGTTGAGCATATGTCCTTCTTACCAGTTGGGGCATTTTCTGGATATATGCCCAGAAGAGGTATTGCAGGATCCTCTGGTAGTACTATGTCCAATTTTCAGAGGAACTGCCAGACTGATTTTCAGAGTGGTTGTACAAGCCTGCACTCCCACCAACAATGGAGGAGTGTTCCTTTTTCTCCACATCCTCACCAGCATCTGCTGTCACCTGAATTTTTGATCTTAGCCATTCTGACTGGTGTGAGATGGAATCTCATAGTTGTTTTGATTTGCATTTCTCTGATGATTAAGAATGTAGAACATTTTTTCAGGTGTTTCTCAGCCTTTCGGTATTCCTCAGTTGAGAATTCTTTTTTCAGCTCTGAGCCCCATCTTCTAAGGGGACTATTTGATTTTCTGGAGTCCACCCTCTTGAGTTCTTTATATATATTGGATATTAGTCCCCAATCTGATTTAAGATAGGTAAAGATTATTTCCCAATCTGTTGGTGGTTTTTTTGTCTTATTGAAGGTGTCTTTTGCCTTGCAGAAGCTTTGCAGTTTCATGAGGTCCCATTTGTCAATTCTCGATCTTAAAGCACAAGCCATTGCTGTACCCATATCTTCAAGACTTTTTCCTACTTTCTCCTCTATAAGTGTCAGTGTCTCTGGTTTTATGTGGAGTTCCTTGATCCACTTAATTTTGACCTTAGTACAAGGAGAGAGGAATGGGTGATTCACATTCTTCTACATGATAACCACCAGTTGTGCCTGCACCATTTGTTGAAAATGCTGTCTTTTTTCCATTGGATGGTTATAGCTCCCTTGTCGAAGATCAAGAGACCATAGGTGTGTGGGTTCATTTCTGGGTCTTCAATTCTATTCCATTGGTCTACGTGTCTGTCACTATACCAGTACCATGCAGTTTTTATCACAATTGCTCTGTAGTACAGCTTTAGGTTGGGCATGGTGATTCCACTAGATGTTCTTTTATCCTTGAGAAGAGTTTTTGCTATCCTAGGTTTTTTGTTATTCCACATGAATCTGCTGATTGCTCCTTCTAATTTGTTGAAGAATTGAGTTGGAATTTTGATGGGGATTGCATTGAAACTGTAGATTGTTTTGGCAAGATAGCCATTTTTACTATATTGATCCTGCCGATCCATGAGCATGGGAGATCTTTCCATCTTCTGAGTTCTTCTTTAATTTCTTTCTTCAGAGGCATGAATTTCTTGTCATACAGATCTTTCATTTCGTTAGTTAGAGTCACGCCTAGGTATTTTATATTATATGTGGCTATTTAGAAGGGTGTTGTTTCCCTAATTTCTTTCTCAGCCTCTGTTTGTCCTTTGTGTAGAGAAAGGCCATTAACTTGTTTAAGTTAATTTTATGTCCAGCTACTTCACTGAAGCTCTTTATCAGACTTAGGAGTTCTCTGGTGGAATTTTTAGGGTCACTTATATATATATTATCATATCATCTGCAAACAGTGATATTTTGCCTTCATTTTTTCCAATTTGTATCCCCTTGATCTCCTTTTGTTGTCAAATTACTTTGGCTAGGACTTCAAGTACTATGTTGAAGAGGTAGGGAGAAAATGGGCATCCTTGTCTAGTCCCTGATTTTAGTTGGATTGCTTCCAGCTTCTTTCCATTTTTTGATGTTGACTACTGGTTTGCTGTAGATTGCTTTTATCATATTTAGGTATGGGCCTTGAATTCCTGATGTTTTCAAGACTTTTATCATGAATGGGTGTTGGATCTTGTCAAATGATTTTTCTGCATCTAACGAGATTATCATGTGGTTTTTGTCTTTGAGTTTGTTTATATAATGGATTACATTGATGGATTTCCGTATATTAAACCATCACTGCATCCCTGAGATGAAACCTACTTGGTCAGGATGGATGATTCCTTTAATGTGTTCTTGGATTCGGTTAGCGAGAATTTTATTGAGGATTTTTGCATCGATATTCATAAGAGAAATTGGTCTGAAGTTCTCTATTTTTGTTGGGTCTTTTTGTGGTTCAGGTATCAGAGTATTAGTGGCTTCATAAAATGAGTTGGGTAGAGTTCCCTCTACTACTATTTTGTGAAATAGTTTGTGCAGAACTGGGATTAGATCTTCTTTGATGGTCTGATAGAACTCTGCACTGAACCTGTCTGGTCCTGGGCTTTTTTTGGCTGAAAGACTATTAATAACTGCTTCTATTTCTTTAGGGGATATGGGACTGTTTAGATGGTCAACTTGGTCCTGATTCAATTGGTACCTGGTATCTGTCCAGAAATTTGTCCATTTCTCCAGGTTTTCCAGTTTTGTTGAGTATAGACTTTTGTAGAAGGATCTGATGGTGTTTGGATTTCTTCAGGATCTGTTGCTATGTCTCCCTTTTCATTTCTGATTTTGTTAATTAGGATTTTGTCCCTGTGCCCTTTAGTGTGTCTAGCTAAGGGTTTATCTATCTTGTTGATTTTCTCAAAGAACCAATTCCTCGTTTGGTTAATTCTTTGAATAGTTATTCTTGTTTCCACTTGGTTGATTTCACCCCTGAGTTTGATTATTTCCTGCCGTCTACTCCTCTTGGGTGAATTTGCTTCCTTTTTTTCTAGAGCTTTTATATGTTTTTTCAAGCTGCTAGTATGTGCTCTCTCCCGTTTCTTCTTGGAGGCACTCAGAGCTATGTGTTTCCCTCTAAAAAATGCTTTCATTGTGTCCCATAGGTTTGGGTATGTTGTGGCTTCATTTTCATTAAACTCTAAAAAGTCTTTAATTTCTTTCTTTATTCCTTCATTGACCAAGGTATCATTGAGAAGAATGTTGTTCAGTTTCCAAATGAATGTTGGCTTTCCATTATTTATTTTGTTATTGAAGATCAGTCTTAGATCATGGTGGTCTGATAAGATACATGGGACAATTTCAATATTTTTGTATCTGTTGAGGCCTGTTTTGTGACCAATTATATGGTCAATTTTGGAGAAGGTCCTGTGAGGTGCTGAAAAGAAGGTATATCCTTTTGTTTTAGGATAAAATGTTCTGTAGATATCTGTCAGGTCCATTTGTTTCATCACTTCTGTTAGTTTCTCTATGTCCCTGTTTACTTTCTGTTTCCTTGATCTGTCCATTGATGAAAGTGGTGTGTTCAAGTCTCCCACTATTATTGTGTGAGTTGCAATGTGTGCTTTGAGCTTTACTAAAGTGTCTTTAATGAATTTGGCTGCCCTTGCATTTGGAGTGTAGATATTCAGAATTGAGAGTTCCTCTTGGATGATTTTAACTTTGATGTGTATGAAGTATCCCTACTTGTCTTTTTTGATAACTTTGGGTTGGAAGTCGATTTTATCCGATATTAAAATGGCTACTCCAGCTTGTTTCTTCAGACCATTTGCTTGGAAAATTGTTTCCCAGCCTTCCACTCTGAGGTAGTGTCTGTCTTTTTCCCTGAGATGGGTTTCCTGTAAGCAGCAGAATGCTGGGTCCTGTTTGTGTAGCCAGTCTGTTAGTCTATGTCTTGTTACTGGAGAGTTGAGACCATTGATATTAAGAGATATTAAGAAAAAGTAATTGTTGGTTCCTTTTATTTTTGTTGTTAGAGTTGGCATTCTGTTCTTGTGGCTGCCTTCTTTTTGGTTTGTTGAGGGATTACTTTCTTGCTTGTTCTAGGGCGTGATTTCCGTCCTTGTATTGCTTCTTTTCTGTTATTATCCTTTGAAGGGCTGGATTTGTGGAAAAATAATTTGTGAATTTGATTTTGTCGTGGAATACTTTGGTTTCTCCATCTATGGTAATTGAGAGTTTGGTCTGGTATAGTAGCCTGGGCTGGAATTTGTGTTGTCTTAGTTTCTGTATAATATCTGTCCAGGCTGTTCTGGGTTTCATAGTCTCTGGTGAAAAGTCTGGTGTAATTCTGATAGGACTGCCTTTATATGTTACTTGACCTTTCTCCCTTACTGCTTTTAATATTCTATCTTTATTTAGTGCATTTGTTGTTCTGATTATTATGTGTCGGGAGGAATTTCTTTTCTGGTCCAGTCTATTTGGAGTTCTGTAGGCTTTTTGTATGTTCATGGGCATCTCTTTCTTTAGATTTGGGAAGTTTTCTTCAATAATTTTGTTGTAGATGTTTGCTGGTCCTTTGAGTTGAAAATCTTCATTCTCATCCACTCCTATTATCCGTAGGTTTGGTCTTCTCATTGTGTCCTGGATTTTCCTGGATGTTTTGAGTTAGGATCTTTTTGCATTTTGCATTTTCTTTGATTGTTGTGCTGATGTTCTCTATGGAATCTTCTACACCTGAGATTCTCTCTTCCATCTCTTGTATTCTGTTGCTGATGCTTGCATCCATGGTTCCAGATATCTTTCCTAGGGTTTCTATCTCCAGAGTTGCCTCAGTTGGGTTTTCTTTATTGTGTCTACTTCCCTTTTTAGGTCTAGTATGGTTTTGTTCATTTCCATCACCTGTTTGGATGTGTTTTCCTGTTTTTCTATAAGGACTTGTAACTCTTTAGCAGTGTTCTCCTGTATTTCTATAAGTGAGTTATTAAAGTTCTTCTTGATGTCCTCTACCATCATCATGAGATATGCTTTTAAATCTGGGTCTAGCTTCTAGCTTTTGTCGGGGTGCCCAGGACTAGGTGGCATGGGAGTGCTGCGTTCTGATGATGGTGAGTGGTCTTGATTTCTGTTAGTAGGATTCTTACGTTTGCCTTTCGCCATCTGGTATTCTCTGGACCTGTGTAGGATACACTTGGCAGGGTCCCAGAACTAAGATGTCTGTTGCCAATACTCGGCCAAAGGGCTCCCGTGCCGGGCAGATCCCAATCCTCAGAATTCTTAAGATGGCCTGGCTGGTGTTGTGCTTATCTGGCGGTAGTCAGCCAACTGTTCGCCCTAGCTACCCCGGTGCTGCTTGGACCAAAAGGGGCTTGTGCCCCTACTCAGACCGGGTTTTTGCTTCCCTGACTAATGCAGTGTCAAGTCCCGCAAGATTGGATTGGAGCAGATACTTAGTTCCACTCACCAGAGGTCTTAAGATCGCTTGGCGGGTGTTGTGGGTAGCTGGCAGTATTCAGACGACTGTGTGCCCTCTCCAGCACCTTAAAATGCTGGCTATGACTCCTGCCCTCCACTCTTCTCATGTATGGCATTTCACCTCTTCTTCTCCCAGCCTGATGGAACTCCTTTGTACTACTTCCTCTCTGTTTTAAGCTCTGGAACCTTAAAAGTCCTACCTCTGTCTGCCCTAGCCAGCCATTACCTGGTTGAATCTTTATTTACCAATCAAAACCAACTCAGAGCAGAATCTCTCAGTGTTGTACACGCAGAAAATTATAATAAAAGCAGCATTAGGTCAAACCCACTACAATTCAGTTCATAATTTTTATAAAGGCCATTGACTTTATTAATCTAAAATTTGTTATAAATAGTGACTGATTTATTTTTTTGCCAAAAAAGGAACCAAATTAGTTACTTAATATCAAGTGACCAGCTGTGAATTCACATGAAAGAACACAGTAATTTGAAAGATGAATGGAAAGTAATCAACTGAGCCAAGAAGACAAAACTGAATCCAAATTTGATGGTGAGGAATGTCCAGAGCCAATCCAGCCAGTGTTGCAAAACTTTAAAGATTCAGAAATTGGCCACAGCAGATACTTCTGGAAAAGAAACAGCAAAATAAAAATGAATAAAAGAGATAGGTGGATTTTTTTTTCAGAAAGTAGAATCTAAATTCAAAAGTTTCATCTCACCAATGAAATGACAATTAATACTTCGAGAATTTTAGAATTCATTCTAATTGGAGAATACAGGGATAGTTGGTAATTTTTATTTCCGTTCTACATACAATATAGAAATATTATATCTATATTAGGCTTAGAGTCAGGAAAACTTGGGAAACAATGTAGATAATTAATATTTATCTCTAGAAGTCAGACAGGTAAAAAACAAAGTCAAAATAACACAAATGGCAAATCTAAGAAAAGCAACACTGTAAATTCAGCATGTGCTCAGAAATACAAATATGATATTTAAAAAATTCCACCCTTTTTTATGAACAATGAATATAATTACCAGATTTTCACCTTTAAGACAATCACATGGATAATACAAGTTAGAAGGAAACTGCACACCTCAAGCATAACAAAATTCATTATATATATTTATACACACACACACACATTAACATGCAGTCTGAGCCAGAAATGCAATCTCTTACTGTTTGAATCAGTTGCAAAGATATTTTCATCTCATAGATTCTCTCTTAAAGAAGAGAAAAATCCATTACATCATTTACATTTTTCTGGATGCTCAACCTGAGTCCATCTTGAGATGTGTTTTTTATTTTTATTTTTCTTCCTTAGAGATTGAGCTAAAGTGCAGATTCAAAAATCATAGGAATTGTAATTCTGAGTCACTGGAGTAATCTTATGCAGAAAGTTTGAGTAAAATAATCTATAACTTAGAAGAGTGAAAAAGTCACAAACTTTGTAGAAAATTTAAATGTGCACTATGGAAGACATGGTGGTTGGTAGTTCTATTCTCAGGGGTAGAAATGATACTACTAGATGGCAGTTTATTGCTAAGGACAGTACAGTACAGAAGTCAACAAAACCATGTATAGTTCAACATATACCAAAGAAATTCAATGAAACATAAGAAAATATTCTGAAATAATAATACAAAAACTATAAAATCTTGAAGAAAATGAAAAAAATATAGGTATATATTACCTACATATTTAAATGAAGGGGATAAAAGAAAACCAATATAAGAACTCATGTTCTTGAAATGTGGAAATGGTATCATGGCAGGGAAATTACCATAAAAATCCAGGACTAGATGGATTTAACAATGAGTTCTACCAGACTACAGAATTTCTTTTGTAAATTAACTACATTTTTGTTTCTCTATATATACTTTCATTTCTGTGGTTGCATACGTCACATCATGAACGTGCAGGTCATGGGACAACTTTCAGAAGCTGTTTCTCTCCTTTCAAAAGTGGTTTCCAGGTTTGCAAACTTAGTAGAAAAAAGATTCATACTACATTGAAAAAAAAATCACCATAATCAAACTGGCTCTACATCAGAGATATGCCATCATAATCACAATTTACCACACATGAAACGATATAATAGAACACATATGCATATCTAAGGGCAAAAATTATGTGAATGTTTCTATATATTCAAATAGGACCACTTTACTTTGTACTTGAAAGGGTCTCTTTAGGTTCTATCACAGTGCTGTTGGGAATTTCGTCTAATATCTTCATTGGGTCCCGAGAGCCTCCCACAACCATGCTGTCTGGGATTTAGTAGTGGTTCTTCTTATTCCCCACGTCACACTACTAGATATTTATATTCATTTTCTTGGCCCTCAGGGCTTCTTTCCTGTCTCCCTCATACCAGATACTGCCTCCTTTTCTTCCCTCCACCTCCCCTGTTTCACACATGTCCCTCCATACCTCTGCCTCCAATGATTATGTTGTTCCATGTTCTAAGTGAGATTGGAGATTGAAGCATCCACATTTGTGCTTTCCCTGTTCTTAAGCTTCACAAGGTCTGTGAATACTTCATGGATATTCTGAACTTTTTGGGTAATATCCACTTATCAGTGAGTACATACCATATATTCATACATATCTCATTTGGTGTCTGGGTTACTTCACTCAGGATGATATTTTCTAATTCCATGCATTTTCCTGGAAAAAAAAAGAAAAAAAAAACTGATATCCTCATTTTGAATAGCTGAGTGGTCTTTTTTTGTTTGTTTTTGTTTTTGTTTTTCTTTTTATTGTTTGTTTGTTTGTTTCCTTTTTTTTTTTTTTCTTTCGGGATAGGATCTCCCTGTATGGCCCTGGCTGACCTGGAAATCACTCTGTAGAACAGGCTGCCCTTGAACTCAGAAATCTGCCTGCCTCTTGAGTAGTCTTTCACTGGGTAAATGTACCACATTTTCTGTATATATTTTTCATTGAAGGACATCTGGGTTGTTTCCAGCATTCAGCTATTATAATTTTTTTCTTTGTTTAATAGTAAAACCACTTGTTTTTATTTCTTAAAATTACAACCTGCTCCTTTGGTGAAATTTATGGTCAGTTCTTTTTTTTTTTCATTTTTAGTTATTCAGCTCATTTACATTTCCAAAGCTATACCAAAAGTCCCCCATATGAAGCCCCCCCTCACTCCCTTACCCACACACATACCCTTTTTGGCCCTGGCGTTCCCCTGTACTGGGGCATATAAAGTTTGCAAGTCCAATGGGCCTCTCTTTGCAGTGATGGACAACTAGGTCATCTTTTAATACATATGCAGCTAGAGACAAGAGCTGCCAGGTACTGCTTAATTCACATTGTTGATCCACCTATAGGGTTGCAGTTCCCTTTAGTTCCTTGGGTGTTTTCTATAGTTCTTCCATTGGGGGCCCTGTGGTTCGTTCAATATCTGACTGTGGGCATCCACTTCTGTGTTTGCTAGGCCCTGGCATAGTCTCACAAGAGACAGCTATATCCGGGTCCTTTCAGCACAATCTTGCTAGTGTATGCAATGGTGTCAGCATTTGGAAGCTGATCATGGGATGGATCTCTGGATATGGCAATCACTAGATGGTCCATCCTTTCATCACACTTCCAAATTTTGTCTCTGTAACTCCTTCCATGGGTGTTTTATTTCCTATTCTAAGAAGGGGCAAAGTGTCCACACTTTGGTCTTCTTTCTCTTGAGTTTAATGTGTTTAGCAATTTGTATCTTATATCTTGGTTTTCCTAAGTTTCTGGGCTAATATCCACTTATCAGTTAGTACATATTGTGAGAATGCCTTTGTGCTTGGGTTACCTCACTCAAGATGATACCCTTCAGGTCCATCCATTTAGCTAAGAATTTCATAAATTCAATTTCTATAAAAGCTATGTAGTACACCATTGTGTAAATGTACCACATTTTCTGTAACCATTCCTCTGTTGAGGGGCATCTGGGTTCTTTCCAACTTCTGGCTATTATAAATAGGGCTGCTATGAACATAGTGGAGAATGTGTCCTTCCTACCGGTTGGGGCATCTTCTGGATATATGCCCAAAAGAGGTATTGCAGGATCCTCCGGTAGTACTATGTCCAATTTTTTGAGGAACTGCCAGACTGATTTCCAGAGTGGTTGTACAAGCTTGCAATCCCACCAACAATGGAGGAATGTTCATCTTTCTCCACATCCTTGCCAGCATCTGCTGTCACCTGAATTTTTCATCTTAGCCATTCTGACTGGTGTGAAGGTGAATCTCAGTGTTGTTTTGATTTGCATTTCCTGATGATTAAGGATTTTGAAAATTTTTTCAGGTGCTTCTCTGCCATTCAGTATTTCTCAGGTGAGAAGTCTTTGTTCAGTTCTGAGTCCCATTTTTTAGTGGGGTTATTTGATTATATGGAGTCTACCTTCTTGAGTTATTTATATATATTGGATATTAGTCCCCTTACCGATTTGGGATAAGTAAAGATCCTTTCCCAATCTGTTTGTGGTCTTTTTGTCTTATTGACAGCGTCTTTTGCCTTGCAGAAGCTTTGTAATTTTATGAGGTCCCATTTATCGATTCTCGATCTTACAGCACAAGCCATTGCTGTTCTATTCAGGAATTTTTCCCCTGTACCCATATCTTCGAGGCTTTTTCCTACTTTCTCCTCTATAAGTTTCAGTGTCTCTGGTTTTATGTGGAGTTCCTTAATCCACTTAGATTTGACCTTAGTACAAGGAGATAGAAATGGATCAATTCACATTCTTCTACATGGTAACCGCCAGTTGTGCCTGCACCATTTGTTGAAAATGCTGTCTCTTTTCCACTGGATGGTTTTAGCTTGCTTGTCAAAGATCACGTGACCATAGGTGTGTAGATTTTTCTTTGGGTCTTCAATTCTGTTCCATTGGTCTACTTGTCTGTCACTATACCAGTACCATGCAGTTTTTATCACAATTGTTCTGTAGTACAGCTTTAGGTTGGTCATGGTGATTACACTAGATGTTCTTTTATCCTTGAGAAGAGTTTTTACTATCCTAGGTTTTTTGTTATTCCAGATGAATCTGCTGATTGCTCTTTCTAATTCGTTGAAGAATTGAGTTGGAATTTTGATGGGGATTGCATTGAATCTGTAGATTGCTTTTGGCAAGGTAGCCATTTTTACTATATTGATCCTGCCGATCCATGAGCATGGGAGATCTTTCCATCTTCTGAGTTCTTCCTTAATTTCTTTCTTCAGAGGCATGATGTTCTTGTCATACAGATCTTTCACTTCCTTAGTTACAGTCACGCCTAGGTATATTATATTATTTGTGGCTATTGAGAAGAGTGTTGATTCCCTAATTTCTTTTTTTTTAAATTTTTTATTAAGTATTTAGCTCATTTACATTTCCAATGCTATACCAAAAGTACTCCATACCCACCCACCCCCACTCCCCTACCCGCCCACTCCCCCTTTTTGGCCCTGGCGTTCCCCTTTACTGGGGCATATAAATTTTGCGTGTCCAATGGGCCTCTCTTTCCAGTGATGGCCGACTAGGCCATCTTTTGATACATATGCAGCTAGAGTCAAGAGCTCCAGGGTACTGGTTAGTTCATAATGTTGATCCACCTATAGGGTTGCAGATTCCTTTAGCTCCTTGGGTACTTTCTCTAGCTCCTACATTGGGAGCCCTGTGATCCATCCATTAGCTGACTGTGAGCATATACTTCTGTGTTTGCTAGTCCCCGGCATAGTCTCACAAGAGACAGCTACATCTGGGTCCATTCAATAAAATCTTGCTAGTGTATGCAATGGTTTCAGCGTTTAGATGCTGATTATGGGGTGGATCCCTGGATATGGCAGTCTCTACATGGTCCATCCTTTCATCTTAGCTCCATACTTTGTCTCTGTAACTCCTTCCATGGGTGTTTTGTTCCCACTTCTAAGGAGGGGCATAGTGTCCACACTTCAGTCTTCATTTTTCTTGAGTTTCATGTGTTTAGAAAATTGTATCTTATATCTTGGGTATCCTAGGTTTGGGGCTAATATCCACTAATCAGTGAGTACATATTGTGTGATTTCCTTTGTGAATGTGTTACCTCACTCAGGATGATGCCCTCCAGGTCCATCCGTTTCGCTTTGAATTTCATAAATTCATTCTTTTTAATAGCTGAGTAGTACTCCATTGTGTAGATGTACCACATTTTCTGTATCCATTCCTCTGTTGAGGGGCATCTGGGTTCTTTCCAGCTTCTGGCTATTATAATTAAGGCTGCTATGAACATATATATATATATATATTGGATATTAGTCCCCTCTCTGATTTAGGATAGGTAAAGACCCTTTCCCAATCTGTTGGTGGTCTTTTTGTCTTATTCACGGTGTCTTTTGCCTTGCTGAAACTTTGGAGTTTCGTTAGGTCCCATTTGTCAATTCTCGATCTTACAGCACAAGCCATTGCTGTTCTATTCAGGACTTTTTCCTCTGTGCCCATATCTTCAAGACTTCTCCCCCCTTTCTCCTCTATATGTTTCAGTGTCTCTGGTTTTAAGTGAAGTTCCTTGATCCACTTAGATTTGACCTCAGTACAAGGAGATAAGTATGGATCGATTCTTATTCTTCTACATGATAACAACCTGATGTGCCAGCACCAATTGTTGAAAATGCTGTCTTTCTTCCACTGGATGGTTTTAGCTTTCTTGTGGAAGATCATGTGACCATAGGTGTGTGGGTTCATTTCTGGGTCTTCAATTCTATTCCATTGGTCTACTTGTCTGTCTCTATTCCAGTACCATGCAGTTTTTATCACAATTGCCCTGTAGTAAAACTTTAGGTCAGGCATGGTGATTCCACCAGAGGTTCTTTTATCCTTGAGAAGAGTTTTTGCTATTCTAGGTTTTTTGTTATTCCAGATGAATTTGCAAATTGCTCCTTCTAATTCGTTGAAGAATTGAGTTGGAATTTTGATGGGATTGCATTGATTTCCCTAATTTCTTTCTCAGCCTGTTTGACCTTGTGTAGAGAATGGCCATTGACTTGAGTTAATTTTTTATCCAGCTACTTCACTGAAGCTGTTTATCAGGCTTAGGAGTTCTCTGGTGGAATTTTTAGTATCATGTATACATATTATCATATCATCTGCAAAAAGTGATATTTTGACTTCTCCCTTTCCAATTTGTATCCCCTTCATCTCCTTTTGTTGTCTAATTGCTCTGGCTAGGATTTCAAGTACAATGTTGAATAGGTAGGGAGAGAGTGGACAGCCTTGTCTAGTCCCTGATGTTAGTGAGATTGCTTCAAGCTTTTCACCATTTACTTTGATGGTGGCTACTGGTTTGCTGTAGATTGTTTTTATCATGTTTAGGTATGGGACTTGAATTCCTGATCTTTCCAAGACTTTTATCATGAATAGGTGTTGGATTTTGTCAAATGCGTTCACAGCTTCTAACGAGATGATCATGTGGTTTTTGTATTTGAGTTTGTTATATACTGGATTACGTTGATGGATTTACGTATATTGAACCATCCCTGCATCCCTGGGATGAAATCTACTTGGTCAGGATGGATGATTGTTTTGATGTGTTCTTGGATATGGTTAGCAAGAACTTTATTGAGGATTTTTGCATCAATATTCATAAGTGACATTGGTCTGAAGTTCTCTATCTTTGTGGGGTCTTTTTGTGGTTTAGGTAACAGAGTAATTGTGGCTTCATAGAATGAGTTGGGTAGAGTACCTTCTGTTTCTATTTTGTGGAATAGTTTGTGCAGAACTGGGAGTAGATCTTCTTTTAAGGTCTGATAGAACTCTGCACTAAACCCATCTCGTACTGGGCTTTTTTTTTTTTTGGTTGGGAGACTATTAATGACAGCTTTTATTTCTTTGGGGGATATCTGGCTGTTTAGATCATTAACCTGATCTTGATTCAACTTTGGTACCTGGTATCTTTCTAGACACTTCTCCATTTCATCCAGATTCTCCAGTTTTGTTGACTATAGCCTTTTGTAGAAGGATCTGATGGTTTTATGGATTTCTTCAGGATTTTGTTCTTATGTCTCCCTTTTCATTTCAGATTTTATTAATTACAATGTTTTCCCTGTGCCCTCAAGTGAGTCTGGCTAAAGGTTTGTCTATCTTGTTGATTTTCTCAAAGAACCAGCTCCTCGATTGGTTGATTCTCTGAATAGTTCTTCTTGTTTCCACTTGGTTGATTTTGCCCCTGAGTTTGATTATTTCCTGCCATCTACTCCTCTTGGGTGAATTTGCTTCCTTTTTGTTCTAGAGCTTTTAGGTGTGTTGTCAAGCTGCTAATGTATGCTCTCTCTAGTTTCCTTTTGGAGGCACTCAGAGCTATGAGTTTTCCTCTTTGAAATGCTTTCATTGTGTCCCATAAGTTTGGGTATGAGGTGGCTTCATTTTCATTGAACTCTAAGAAGTCCATAATTTTCTTTCTTTATTCCTTCCTTGACCAAGATATCATTGAGAAGAGTGTTGTTCAGTTTCCACGTGAATGTTGGCTTTCTATTATTTATTTTGTTATTGAAGATCAGCCTTAGTGCATGGTGATCTGATAGGATGCATGGGACAATTTCAATATGTTTGTAACTGTTGAGGCCTGTTTTGTGATCTATTATGTGGTCAATTTTGGAGAAGGTACCAGGAGGTGCTGAGAAGAAGGTATATCCTATTGTTTTAGGATAAAATGTTCTGTAGATATGTCAGATCCATTTGTTTCATAACTTCTGTTAGTTTCTCTATGTCCCTGTTTACTTTCTGTTTCCTTGATCTGTCCATTGGTGAAAGTAGTGTGTTGAAGTCTCCCACTATTATTGTGTGAGGTGCAATGTGTGCTTTGACCTTAACTAAAGTTTCTTTAATGAATGTGGCTGCCCTTGTATTTGTAGCATAGATATTCAGAATTGATAGTTCCTCTTTGATGATTTTACCTTTGATGAGAATGAAGTGCCCCTCCTTGTCTTTTTTGATGACTTTGGGTTGTAAGTCAATCTTATCAGATATTAGGATGGCTACTCCAGCTTGTTTCTTCCACTACCAGCCTATTACTTCTTCCTGGCCCTGGCATTGCCCTATACTATGGCATACAGCCTTCACTGTACCAAGGGCTTCTCCTCCCATTGATGACCTACAAGGCCATCCTTTGCTACATATATAGCTAGAGTCACAAGTTCCACTATGTGTTTTCTTTGATTGGTGATATAGTTCCATGGAGAGCTGAGGTTACTGGTAAGATCATATTAAGGTTCTTCCTATGGGGCTCCAGTTCCTTTCAGCTCCCTGGGTATTTTTCTGGCTATTTCATTGGGGTCTGTGTGCTTTGTTCAATGGATGACTGTGAGCATCCAGTTCTGTATTTGCCAGGCACTGGTCTGGGGCATCTTTTGTCATAAGAGAAATGACTAAGTCCACCTTTCAAAGAAACTGAAAGGCAGAAAGGTTGATGGTATTTCCACTAAATGGGTACTTTAGATCATTTTGGGGAACAGAGAAGGTCTGTAGGAACCTTAGTCATAGGAGGCAGGTCTGACACACTCTTCAGTGAAAAAAAAAAGACTGAGCTAACTTGGGAAGAGAGGAAGTACTGGGCACTTAGGAATAAGAGAAAATGATGAGGCCTGGTTGTACAATGGTATGCATTAGAAAATCGTTGAGGAGAGGGTTATTGCTATGCAACATCCTGTTGCACATGAATGTCCCTCTTACCTTGTTCAGTAAAGGAAGTTCCTCCACTGCTGTTGAACTTTCAACTCTTTCTTAGTTGATAAAAGTTCCACATCGTGTTTTTAGTCTGGGGGAGTTCAAACAACAACCCAAGCGTTTTAAACCAGCCTAAATGTCTGTCCATGGCTAGGTTAACTCCTTCATTTTATCATAATATGTACATATGTGGACAACAACTATTCAATTTGATTGCAGAGCATAGCATAGCATATGATCCAATCAATAATTCTATACATAGTGCCTGGGATGACAAAACAGAGAGCAACAATATATTTCCCTCGCCATCCTTATAAAAGGTGAAAAGCTTAAATCTTTCTTATTTAGAGAATAAACATTTGATATACTTCAAACTCATAAGAGAATGCTTGAGGATTCAACAGAGCATATCTAATTTCACATTTAGTATAAAGGAAATTTTGACCTTCCTTTGGTCAAATACAGGAGTTAATGTTCAACCTTGCAGATGTCACCAAGATCTAAGGCCATATTTGGGGGAAGGAAAAGACTGAGGCTCAATGAGCCTCACCCAGGTTAGTTCTCTTGGCTACTTCAAAAAGTAAGGAGTGCGAGAGGCATCTTAAGAATAGAAGAGTTCTGAGAACCTCTTCTCAGAATGAAACATTCTAAGACCACATTCAACAGAGGGGAAATCATGAAAATCTTGGATCCTAAAGTAGAGGTCCCAAGTCTTATTTTCCAGGTAAGAAATATCCAGTTCAGTTATGGACATCATGGGAAGTTCCTAGACTCCACTGGGAACTGTAAGACTATTCAGACTCTTCCTCACTAGCTTCCAAGAAATTTCCCCATATACATACCCTGTGTAACAACATTGAGTGTCCAGGCAATGGTCACAACAATCTCCCAACGTGATAAGTAGTTATGTAAGAATTGATGTTTCCACAAGGCTGTTTTCAGCTGCACACATCTGTGAATAAAAGATAGTAATGGGGCATTTTGATGACCAATTTTGAGGCACAAGATATGGGAGACAATTTCAGTTTTTTTTTTTTTTTGTTTTTTTTTTTTAATTTTCTGCCCTATCATCTAAAAGGGGAGAAATGTGAGATGACATTGTTCACATATGTGTTGTGTGGATATCTTGGACAAATGGGATATGTTTAAAGCAAACTTAGTTGATCGGGGTATTTGTGAGGCAAATCCAGTAGAGAATCTATGGTGGTTCTTTAATTGCACTGGTGGATCTGAAGTGTCCTAGTACAGAGGGTGGAGGTCTGAAACTCCCCTTCTACACAGAAGCTACTTCTGAGAGTCCTTTTATTAGAATTTGATTTCCCAAGGCCCCTTTTGCTGAAACTGAATGTTTAAAATCCACTTGGTAAATGGAAGTAGACAATAGACCCATACTCCTACTGAGAAGACAGGGAATGTTAGATGCCCTTTTATGTAGAATAAGTGGTATAATTCTCTCATGGTCTAAAAGCCTTTTAAGGAAATAAAGGCTCAAAGCTACATGGTAGGAATATTCAATGTAAGGTATAATAATACATGTTTTGGGCCACACTTTGCTAATAGGTTCTAGGGCAGTGTTAGTTCTAGGAGAGTTCTGACATTCTATTCAGTGTAGTGAGAAAAAGTAAGTTAACATTGGAAAATATGAGCCCCATGTTGGAAAGGAAATCTCTGAAGCCCTACTGCAAGAGGAGTACAGAAACTACTTGAGGCCGACTGTGATGTTGCCATATAAACTTCGGTCCAAGGTAAAGGTATCTGGTACCTTATACAGTGGAGTATGTTTCCAGCAATGATTACCAATTTTCAATTAATTTTCAGAGATTTATTTTATTTTTATTTTTTTATTTTCATAGTTTGTGTTCATTCAGGAGAGACAAGGAAGCAACATATTCCTTCTTACAAAGACTTTCGATGACTGTTGCTGGCTAGGATACTTCTTTAACTTTGTTCATTATCCAGATCTAAGCAGAATTTATGAAGTTATTTCATTTCTATTGAATTGTGTGGAAACAGATGGCACAGGTTCTTTGTTCCAGTTTGAAATTGGACTATGGGACTTCACACCAAAGTGAACTAGGGAACCTGTTTACAGAAGGAGTCACTTTTGGAAATTTGCCTGATAAGTTAGGGATAAAACTACTTTGACCATATATAGGAATATCATTTTTGAGAAGGAGAATATGTTGGGAGGATAAAGAAGATAAGAAAGATCCCAGAAACCCTCAGGAAAATGTTAATCTTTGGAATTGGAAGAAGATGTCGAAAACAGCTTATCAAGTGCAAACGAACTCACAATTCAGAATACAAATGTGTTCTGAGAAATTAAGGTGTGCTTGCCAACAATCAGAGCATTTTTCTTACAAATTGTTTGGTAATCTCTTACTCTATGTTCTCTGTAAAGCAGCATGCCAGGCATAGCCAACAAAGAGGGAGCTGCTCCATTTCAAGTGACAGGCTTAAAAATAGAAGTTAGGTTATAGCTCATATTTTTACTGTCATGTCTCAGGACATCATTTCAGAGTTGTTTGACATCCCTTCTTTATTTGAGCATGCCTGGCCACACAGGAAACATGGGAAATTTTAGGAACTCGTAGAAGAATAGTCCTGAGGATTCTATTAAGAAAAGTAAATTTTCTGAGATATGCATGGTCAAGAGATGTTGATTTAAAGTTTCCACAAGCAAAAATAAACATCAACTTTAGTTTTCATATTAGTAGCTTTTCAGTAGGCTCCCTAAGCAACAGAATTTGTATTAAGACCTGTTCAAACTGAGGGGTGTGTCTATATTTCCCCAATTCAAAGATAAAATGTAAGTTTCTTCCTTGTCAGAATATTTATGTCAAAGATTCTTCATTGAAAATTTTTTGAACCTAGAATTTACCTTGAACTGAAGGGAAAATCTCGGAAACATTAGTAAATATATTTAAAGTTCAGTCCATAATATCAGCAAGTTGTGTGGGATTCCTCGACCTAAAAGTATGTCCAAAACTCCTTTGGACATAGTGGTATAATCAGAGACTCCCTTTGATTCAAGGTAAGATCTGATGACTCCTTAATCAAAGACAGATGGAGTAAGTATTACTTGGGGAGAAATGAGGTGGTGTTATCCTTGTAACAGGACAGATGATCAGAGTATGAAAATCTCCATAATAGTTTGTACAAAAAAATTGCATACCTTAACTCATAAGGTCCTGCTTTGCCACACGTAACAGTTCTTCACATTCTGGAGTATCCATATCTTTAACAGAATTAGCAAGACACCAAATATAGATACCATGATTCATGAAAAGCTTGAGCTACACTCTTCAGCATGATTGCCTCCTAAGAATTATGTTCAACCACCAGAACTGTGTTAGAATGATCATTTCACACCATGTCATGTGACTGAAGTCAAGGAAGAGGCATAGGGTTCCAGGATTGGCCTCCTTGACTTGATTTACCTGAAATGTGACCAGAGGGAAAAAATGCTCCTTGTCAGAGGTAAAATATCTGTTCCTGAACAGAAATGATTTTTATGAGAGCCCATTGACTCAAAGGGGTGATTTTTAAGACCTCAATCATCACAGGAAGGGAAACACCATAACTGTGGAACCAAGTAAGTCCCTCAATCCTGTTGGACAGTAGGGGAGTATCACTTTTTACCTTCTGTAGAGGAGGTTGGACCAGGCACTCCTTAACTCCACATCTTCAGAGAACTCTAGAAAATTCTTATCCCTGAGGACTCTACTGCACACTTGACAGCACTCTGAGGTTTCTTCTGACAAGACTGCTCAAAGTCCCTGGATCTGTTTCCTATTTATACTTACAATAGGCCACACAAGTATGGGTGTTGAGGACAATTACCTTTATGATGAGCAACATAAAGAGAGATGTCCTTGTATCTAGGCTGAATTTTTTATTCATTGGCCATGGGACTTGAATCCAGACTTCTCTGAATTTATTGGTGGTGAAAGGTGTATCCCCTAAACAATAATTTCTGAGAGAGAATCTCTGGTCTATAGTAGTTGAATGGTAGACCTGAGTCAGCCATGAACAAAGAATGAAACTCCTGTGAATTCTTGGTAACAAGGGTTCCGTTTTTAGCACACCAGAGCTGTATTTGAATGTATGAGACACACTCCTTACTCTCAAATGTCAGTTCTATACTTTCTTCATCAGAGGGCCATGTCTCAGACCCCTCCAGTGCAGACAGAGAAAGAACAAAGTGTTTTTATTGAAGGTCAGCAGACCCCTTTGTCATACCCTTAATGTCAGGGACTACTATGTTTACAGGAAGTAAGGCTAAGGCCTTCTTCAAAAGATAATCCAACTGGGTGTCAGCCCTCTTGAAATCATGGGATACTTTACTTTTAAGGGTGCGTGACTTGATGGAGTTCCTATTTCTGCTGGAAATATAAATTATACCAGTTCTAGTGGGGTACATCTGAAGCCCCCTGATGTGAATTCATCAAAGCTATTGCACGCTGATAGTAAAAGAGCCATATTTGTGGCCATATTAAGATATTGTTGAAATCTGAAGTCTTGCTTCTCATGTCATATATCTCCGGATATCTTCATTCATTGAGGACCAGATGACACCTTTGTTCTGAAGTGATAATTCTGAGGGCAATTAAAGAATGTCTGAAAATTTTGGTTCTCATGAGTCAATGCAGCCTACAACACTGGTGAGTTTCTAACATATTTGATGTAGAATGGGTACATCTGAACAACCGTTAGCTTATTGAAGGAAGTTGTGAGGCATATATATTCTATTTCATGTATATGTTTATACTGTCACTGCCTTCAAACACACCAGAAGGTGGCATCAGGTCCCACTACAGATGGCTGTGAGTCACCATGTGTTTTCTGGGATTTGAACTCAGGACCTATGCAAAAGCATTCTGTACTCTTACCTGCTGAGCTATCTCTGCAGCTCCAGCACATTGGTTCTAGACAGTTTAGTTTAAGGTCACTTAGGGAATTGGATAAAATCTGAGAATACCTGTTTCAGCATTTGCAGATCAGAAGTCACTTTGGTATACAGTAATTTGGAAGATCTGTGGTTCTTAAGTTGTAAGTCTAAAAATTACTAGAGAAAAATATCTGTATTTGGATTACTGGTTTAGAGCAATTTCACCTCACATGTCCTTGAGCCATGGAGAGTTCATTACACCCCACTTCAAGCATAGGGGAATACATCGTAGGGTTCTCTGAAAGAAAAACAATTTGGAGGACCCTTTTAAAGAAGGAAAATATCGATTTATCCACAAATAACCTATTAAAAACACCATCCATTAGAGTTAGAAAGTCTCATACCACATTTGGGAAAGCAGAAATATCAAACACTCTTGTATCTTTTCAAGATAAAAGGTCAATTTTGGGAGGAAAGAAAGCCTGAATATTTCATTATCGAGGCTTCCTGGGAACCCAGAATATGAATATCATGCAGGCCATGCAACAGCATAATCAATCGCCAGTATGCTAGGAGGAACTTCCCAGCTATTTCTCCTGGTAAATCATCTGCCTACTTCTGTACATGGCAAGGCTTACTCATTTCTACTGGACAACATATAAGTATATGTCCTGGGTTTATGAAATTGCTGGCTACTCTTAGACTCTGGCCAATGAAGCACATGGGTCCAGATCCTTGGACTGAGGTAATGAGGTCAGAGGATCAGAATAAGGAACACTCTGTCCACCTTATATCAAGGGAATCAATTTGCCATGGATTACATCAGATCTAATTGGTCTAGGTCCTTAATGATCAGAAGAAGCACATACTATTCTACATGAGCTGTATATTATATACCAAACTCTTATGGCTACAAATTGTTAGATACTCTTAATCAGAAGGGAGGTTTGTTTGTACTTTTAGTCCAAGGGACATATGTGATGCTTCAATGTGCATCTGAAGCAGCTAGGAGTAGAAATTGTAAGATGTAGAGATGGTTGATGAGAAGTAAAAGTTCTAAACTCATGTTGCTCATAAGAGGCAAAGAAAGGGAAAAACAGGGCACCCTGTGGGTCAAAAAAAGTACTGAAAATGCCAGGGTAAAAGAGAGAAGTGCACTGGTCACCCTCTTGAGAAGGACTGCCTTACAGGATCCATTTGGCAAGCTGTAAAGTTCTGGTGTGTCCTTGGGTCAAAGGAGTAATTCGGGAGTGAGGATTAAGTCATAAGCTTCCTAGAGCATTTATGATATCTCTTTTTTCATAGAAAGCATCTGTGAAGCACATTTTTTTTAGATTGGGCATTTGAGAGCCTGCCTCTTTCAGGCTAAAGCATTCTGAGCCTTACTGAAAGAGGACACATAGCCAATGTCCCTTTGGTGAGAACTGGAAAGTCTGAGTTCACAATGCTCAGACTGATATGGTCTGACTTTCCCTTTTAGGGGAGAAGAAAGAACTACAGCTCCCCTTTTGCTCCGTGATCCTTTTGAAATTGATTTTGATATGATGTATATATTTGTGGCCTCCTAGGACAGAAGGGTCACAAAGGGACACCCAAATTCACATTGTAATGATTGTTTTCTCCCTGGGCAAGAGAGAGCAAGTATCATGTCCTGTGTTTGAGATATTACGTGTAATTACTTTGCATAACAGGGAATGAAGTGGCACCTCCATTTGGAATTCATGGATGTATGAATCCCACTAGGAAAATAGCCAATGCTGTGGGCTCCCATTTTTGTATTAATGGAAGTTATGTGTTTCTCTCTCTTTGGCAGTAGAAACATGTTTTGAGCACTACTTAGTAAAAATAGGGTGGTTGATATCCTCTTGGGGTGATGACAAGAATTTGACACCTCTATGGGGACTTTCTCCATCTGGAGGTAACTCAATGCCTTCTTGTTCTGCAGGAGAAGTTTACAGGGCTATTTGGGTATTAGAGACACTACTCTCTCTCCTCCTATTAGAAGTAGCATTTCAGAGAATCTCATGAGGAGACATGTAAAGTCTGAGGCTCTCTTCATGAGGAATAGAGTGGTTTATGTGCACTTTTCTCTAGGCATGGATCATGGTTTGCCACTCTCATGTTCTGAATGGGAAGCTTGACTGTCCCATTGTTCAGAACGGTCCTTTTCTGATAAGATAAAATAGATTTGGATGGTCTGTATTCACCTTGGTATGGTGGAGGACTTCTGAGGCCCTCCTCATGAGATGGTGAGCATCCAAAGGCTCCTTTAGCAGTATCAGAAGTAGTGAGGGTTATGGTAGTCACAGTTTTAAGATTTGCAACTTTTTTTCTTAGATGTGCAAGATCTTACCAGCATTTTGGAATAGTGGCAGTGTTTCCAGCTAGCATCTTTTTAGAGGACAGGTTTCAGGCCTGCGTGATCTACAAAGGAAAACATTAGTCTTATTTTTTGCAGTATAGAATTTTTGGGACAACCCCTTGGATGAGGAGAATAACTGAGATCTTTCTTATAAGGAATGCTAGATGTGAAACTCAATTGTGAAGATTAAAAGGGGGAGATGCTTCTTGGAGGAGTAGAGGTAGGACTGGATTCCTTTCAGCATACTTGGAAGATGTGAGGCTACCTTTGGCAGAAGAGATGCATTTTAAAACATCAAGTTCTGAGAGGCAGTATCTGATATCTCCTTCTGAAAATGAGACATGTTTCAATGTCCTTTGGTTAGAATTGGAAGTACTCGGGCTCTTCCTCTGATAAGAGTAACTATCTGGCCATCTTCATGAGAAGGGGTTGGAATTAAGTCCCTGTCTGTACAAAGTAACAGTCTGGGAAATTCTGTTGAAAAGGAAGTACCCACAGTGTCTTTTCTAGATGGCATAGGTTCTAGAGTCCCCTTAGCTAGTTGAGAAAGTTCTAGATATTCCTGGGCTAATGTTGGTGTTCCAAGGATCCCTTGATCAGATACTAAAGAGCTCAGCACATCTACATTGTGTTTCATAAGACACAGAGACCCTGGCAAAGATAGCAAAGATTCTAGAGACCCTGCCACAGATTCTGAACTCTTAGAAACAGATTGGTTACATGGCAGAGATTCTTCTAACTCTGGACTAAGTGTTGAAGAAACTGGTAATCTGGGAGAATTTTATGTGGCTGACAAAGATTCTATGATCTCTTGGGTGACAGATGCTATTTCCTCAGGGTTTTGCATACTTGGCATTGTTTCTAGTTTTTCCTTTGCAGAATTAGAAAGTCCCAGATCTTAGGATCAGATGGTGAATATCCTAAAGCCCCATTTTTCTAACAAGGTCCTAGAGATTCTTGGGATAACAAGGAAGTTTCTGAAGGCCGTTGGGCAGATGTTGATGTTCCTACTACACCATGACAAGACAGGGAATGTCTCTGAGTCAATACGACAGGTTGTGACACTCTCAAATATAATTGGACAGATAAAGGTGATCCTAGATGCACTATGGTAGATGCTGAAAATTCCAAAGCTCCTGGTGTAATATTTGCTATTCCTGGCTTGTGTTTTGTACAGGTGCAACCTTTAATATTCTCCTCTAAAGGACAGGCAAGGGCCTCCAGCTTTTTGAACAGATAACAAAGGTCCTGGATTCATGTGAACAGATAGGGACATTGTCAAAGGCTGTAGGGTAGATGATAGAGATCCTAGGGTTCCCTGTCCAGATAAAGAAATTGCCATGGATCCTTTGGAAGAACCTTACATATCTGAAGCAGTTGGATCTGTTTTTTGTACCCTTTGTGGAGTATTCAAATACTCATTTGGTCCCTGGTATGAAGTCAAAAGCCCCTCTGTAGGTTTAGAGAGATCTAAAGGTTCTTCTGTGTAAGGAAAGGAATCAAAAGGATTAGGGAAAAAAGTAATGAAATAAGTTGGGCAAAAATTGCAAGTGCCAGAAGTGAGTCATTGGATATCACATATCCTGAGATAGCTGTTGATTTTTTTTGTGCACCTGATGCAAATGAGGAATATTCTAGAGTCCCCTAGGAAGATGGCAAAGGTTCTACAGAGCCTTGTGCAGTTGCCAAAATACTCAGAGATTATTGATCAGATCTCAAAATCCTTGCAATATTTTGAGTAGGGTGGGTATATCACTGACACACTGAGGAATATGGTGAGTCTGCTACTGTGTAGTGTGTAGATGTGGACTGACTTCCTATACCTTTTTTATGTAAAGAAGGATTTGAGAGCTTTTGGGAAGTTGTAGATTGTTGTATATACCTTTGTGGACATGTGGACAGATATAAGGTCCTCTTTGCAGAGAGAAAGGGACTCAAACTTTCATGAGAATAATCAGAAGATGCTAGAGTCACTTGTTAAGTGGAAAAAAGACCCAGAGGATTATTAGAACATTCAGAACATTGTGATGTACTCATCATTGCCTATGCTGAGATAGAAAGTTTCAGAGGTCCCTGGGCAGATTACAAAGGTTCTGGATTCCCTTGGCCAAATGGGAAAGTCTCTGCATCTCCTTGGTACAATGTTATTGTCTACCAAGTTTTGGAGGTCATGGTGGCAAAGTTCCTAGAGCTGATGAAGTAGACTGAGAAGATGTTACATCTTCTCTCACTCTTTGAAAATGTCCTAAAATACTCTGTGATTCTTTATATTGTGACAATATCCCTGTGAAACCTGTTGAATTTTCTAGATTTCTTTGGTTGAAGAAAAATAACTTTATATGCATAAAGTTCCCTCTTTGGCCCTGGAAATTTTTGGGGGCTTTTGAAAAGATGGAAAAGCTTCTAGAACCACTGTAGGAGGTACAAGATGCTCCTGAGAACCCAGTAGAGGTGGGCAATGTCCTACATCTGATGGTTAAGGACAAAAGTATTCTTGAGATTTCTGGAAAGGTAGGAAATGTCCAGTTTCCCTTGGGAAAGCTGGGGATTTTTGTGCAAAATTTTGGACAGTTGGCGAAAATTCATAACTGTCTGCAAAGAAGTTGGAGCATTCAAACTATCTTGAGCTTATGAAACATTTTGTGCAGTCCACTGTTTAGATGTGGGCAGTTAAGGAGACCGTTAGGCAGAACAGAAATGTCCAAAAACCTCTTGGGAAGATGAAGAACCTACAGTTCCTTGTGAAGATGAAGAAATTTCCAGAGGCCTTTAATCAATTGACATAGATTCTGGTAGCACTTGAGTATTTTGCATAGACCCCAATAGTCTTGGGGTGGGAGGCAAAGTTCCCACAGTCTACTTTACAGATATGTACTTTCCTACTGTGGCTTGTGCAGATAAACAATGCCCCCTCAGTGCCCTGAGAATACAAGGAAGACCCTAGAATCATGTCTTTAGTTTTAGTCACTTTCAGACTTCTTTCTTGCGATAGACAAGAATCCCACAGTTCCTTGCTCAGATCTCAAAGATGATGGTGGCACATGTAGTGATATAGTAAGATTCAGATGCAGTCCAGCACATCTGGAGCTGTCTGAAGTCCCTCAGAAAGATGGAGAATATTCATTTGTTTCTGATTCTGCTGGAGAAAAAGCTGAATGCAGTAGAGCCCCTTCAGCAGGTCCTGAGTGATGTGTCATTGCCTGGGCTAAGATGGAATGTGTCAGGCCCCCTGGATTGATTGCGAATATACTTGATTCCCTGGACCAGATGGGAATATTTCTACACCTCCTTGAGTAAAAAAATGAATGTCTGCCAGGTTCTTGAGGTGATGATGGCAAACTTCCTAGAGTAAGAAAAACAGATTTAGAAGATCTGACATCCTCTTTCACTCTAGGCAAAGGGCCCATGGTAGTCTCTTTGTGTTTACATTGTCCCAATCCCAATATACCTGTTGAATCAGTCGAAGGTTCTGGATACCTTTGGATGGATGACACAGAACTTTGCACATGCAAATTTCCAATTGCAACTGTGCAATTTTTCTTTTACCCTTAAGAAGTTAGCAAATGTTCTACATTTAGAGTGATAGTGGATATCCCTGACCACCTGGTGCAGATAGGTAGTGTTCTGGATAACTTGGGAAATACAAAAACTTCTCCTGATTTTCCTGGCTAGAGAGAACATATTCATTAGTCTGTGGCTAACATGATCAGCATTGTAAGTTGAGCAGATGGAGAAAATGTGAGAGCCCTCTAGTAATTAGATGGATGTTTGAACGACTTTGGTAGAGAAGACAGAGTACCTATAGGTTCTTGTTTGGGTGTGTACAGAGACCCTTAGGCAGATAGAGAAGTTCCAAGAACCCTTTGTGCAGATGAAAAAGATCCTAACCTTCCTTCTGCAGGTCAAAAATTCCCAGAAGTACTTGAACAGACTGGAAATGTCCTTGTTCCTGCTTGTCACTTTCTTTGTAACCTAGAGTCTCCGGGCTACATGGGAAAATTTCTTCAACTCCCTGGGCAGCTATGGGATGTCCCTACATGGATTCTGAATTCAGGTAAGATTGTCCAGGCACCTGAGTAGATGCTGAGTGTAATGAAGAAATTTGTGCAGATTCATTCAGCTCAAGAGTTGCTTATGGATATAGGGAAGTTGTGACAAGTGTCTGCAAAGATATGGAGGGGCTCGACTTGCTTGTGTTGGTGAGAAATGGCCATGGGGCTTTGGGACATGTCGCAATGTTTCTGTTGCCCTTAGCATACATGAAGACATTCCCCAAGAACCTGAGAATGAAGACAAATGTTTATGAGTACACTGGGCAGAATCTGATATTCCCAGAATCTTTTGGGACGATGATGACTGATCAAAAGACTGTTGAGTATATGGTGAAAGGCCTATAGAAGCCTCAACATATATGCCAAGTTTGGTAGATAGCAAATGTGCTAGATCCTTGGGACTACAAAATAAGACTCCTGAGATCATTGGTCATGTTGTGAATGTCCTGTATGACTTGAAGGATGTGGCAAAAGGCCTGTAGTCCCTTGAACAGATGGTGAGTTTTCCTGAGATTCTACCATGTGTGTTGAGTTCCCTAGCTTCTTTTGGAAAGATTCCGAATGTTCTAAAAAACCCTGGGAAAGATGGCAAAGCACCGATAGTTTCTTGGACAGGTATCAAGTGTTCTAGAGTTGTTTTCTTACATCTCACAGTTATTGAATTGCCTGATATAGTTTGCTAGTTTGTGGAAGTTTCTGAGAACATCATAGAGAAGTTGAGGATTTCACATTCACTTGGGAATATGACAATGTTGTTGAGATTTTTTGGTTTTTGGGGTTTGTGTGTGTGTGTGTGTGTGTGTGTGTGTGTGTGTGTGTGTGTGTGTGTGTGTGTGTGTTTGTTTGTTTTTATGTCCTGGTGGATGAAGAAGATCTTTTTTCAGATGGAAATTTTTCTGACTTTCTATTTTCAAATTTGGGAGTTAGCATAACCCCTGTAGGAGGCAAAGGATCTGTAGTTCCTTGGAAACATGGCAAGGTATACAGATATTCTACTATGTATGATGAGTGCCCTAGCTTCTTCTGGAAAGATGCTGAACGCTCTAATTTCCCTGTGGTATAACTAAAAGAACCCTAAGTCCCCTGCACAGTACAGATTGTTCTAGAGGTCTTTGTTTACAACTGACAATTGTTAGAGTTCCTGTTGTAGTGTGAGGAGATGATGGTGGTGCAGATGATGAAGGTTTCACATTCCCTTTGGAAGATAACAATGTTTCCTTAGTTCCCTGGGTAGAGGGAGAAGATATCATAGCCTCTGTATCAGATGGTGGATGTCATCGGGTATCTTGCATAGATAGAGAAAATGTATAAGCCTTCTGAAAAGAACTGAAATTTTTCACAGGTCCTGGTTCAGACGGTGAAATTTTAGAGTCCTAGTTTCAGATTTGGGTAGTCCCATAGTCCTTCTAAGAGATAAAGAATGTTTCTCAGCCCCTTTATTAGATGGAAATATTTGAGCCATCCTATGAGCACCTTGAGTAGATCCTAAAGGCCCTGTTTTACGTCTTGATGGTTCTACAGTCCCCTGTGGTATATAGACTGTCTCAGAATGTCTTTTTCTGATTTGTATTTTGTCCCTTCCTTTTGGGATGATATAAAAGACTCTAGGGTCCCTTGTGCCAGTGATGACATTTGAAGAGTTCTTTGCAAATGGAAATACCTAGTGTAGATGGTGAAGAATGCAGAGTCTGTTTAGAAGGTGTGTAAGTGGGCAGTGGTCCTTGGATATTTACCAAAGTTTCTAAGGCCTGGGAAGAAAATGAGTAAATTTTCTGAGCATTTGGTGCAGTAAGTGAGTCTTTTCCACCATCCTAGGTAGATAGCAAAGAACCTTGATGCCCTTGGCATGATGATGATGATGATGATGATGATACCAAAGCCTCAGTAGCAATAGCAGGTAAGGAAATTGCTACAGGATCCTAGCCAGAGAGCATGTTTTTTGGAAAAACAGAGACATTTTTCAAATGTCCTGGAGATTTCTGAGGATATAAATATGTCCACATATCCACATCCACAGATGGCAAATGTCCTTTATAAACCTTAGAAGATGAGGAAGTTGCCATATCACCTGGTCAAGAAAGAGAATGAGAGTTCCCTGTTTAGATGTGGTGAGTTCTGGAGTCTGTTGTGCAGTTAAGGATATTCCCACACTCCCTTGAACAGAAGACAAAAGTGCTACACTTCATTCTGAGGATGAGGGTGTTCCCTGTTGCCATTGGGTGAGTGACATTACATTTAGGGGAGAATCTGAGTCATACTGAGATAAATCTAGAACTCCATGAATGTGGGGAAAATTTGATGGCATATCATGATATAATGGTGAAAGGCTCACAGGTTCTGAAGCCACCTGTTTGGGTCCAGGAGCTACAATGGCTGAAGGGGAAATTGGCAGGGATCCTGGTCTAAGTGGCAAAGTTCCTACCATCTCTTGGGCAGGTTGGCAGGTTCTGAGTTTACTTTGGAGAGATAACAATGGTAATAAATTCTCTTGAGTACTTGGTGAAGTAGCAGCTGTATTCTGAGTAGTTGTGGAACAATCCACAGGCCTTTGCAAGGACATCAAAATTCCTGAAAACTCAGGTGAGCCTGAAGAAGATTCTAGAGGTCCATGAGTTGAGATTCCATGTCCTGAAACTCATTGTGCTGATGAGGAAAGATCCAGATCTCCTGGAAGGTGGAGTGAATGTCCTGAATAACTTTTTGAAGATGGAATATTTTTCTAAACACCTTGGCCAGATGACAAAGTTCCGTAGTTCCATGGGCACCCAGATATCCTGGGAAAAAATCCTGAAAAACCAAAACACCTTTGCATAGGTGACAAAGTTTCTAGATGACCATGGTTAAATAATGATGGTCTCACATATTCTAGAGCAGATGGTAAATATCCTACAACAATAATGTTTTAGTCAGAAGCGTTTTTAGATACTTTAGAAGATATGAAAATTTTCTGGTGTGTTTGGGCTAAAGACAAGTTCTAGATGATTTTTTTAGATGTGGACTTTCCCTCAGGCCCTTGATTTCACAAAGGAGATTGTGTAGTCCTGAAGTCTGATTTGCAAAAGGACAAATTACCTTAAGCATGGTCAAAATGTTCTGCATCATTTGAGAAAGATGAAGAAATTTCCTGGGCCAGATAGTAAACACATAAGAGCCTTTTGGTTAGATAATCTTGAGCCTTTTTGGGGAAATATGGATTGTCCAACATGCCCTTTGGTAGACTGAAGATGTGAGACTCACCTGAGGAGAAATTGTAGCTTTTGATGTTTCTTTGGCATCGGGGGATGTTTCAAGTCTCCCCCCCCCTTTTTTTTTTTTTTTTTTTTTAGAAAATGTTCTGTAGTCTCCTTTGTTAGAAAGATCAAATCTTAACCTGTTTTTTTTTTTCTTCTTCTATAAACTGGATGACTGTGTATTATTTTGGTAGAGGGAAAATGTCTACTACTTCCTACCAGAGAAGGCATGGAAAAGAAACACTCTTGGGTAGATGGAGATAATTGTAAAGCACCTTGTTCAAATATCACAAATCCTATGACCTTCTGCACAGATGGGGAAGGTCTTAATATGTCTTTTGTAAGTGTGCAAGTCTTAACCTTGGCTTTAAAATGAGGGGAAGGCCCTAGAGATACCTGTGTAGATATGGTTTCTTCTAGAGCATCATGGACAAGTGTAAAAGGTCTAAGAGCCTCATAGGCAGGTAGTGAAATTTCTCTACCTCCCTGTCTACTAATGAAAGTGGCTTCTCCTTAGAGCATCATGGATAGGTGTATAAGGTATAAAATCCCCATGGGCAGGTAGTCGAATTTCTTGACCTCCTTGTGTACTAGTGGAAGTTCCAAGAATCTTTTCTTCAGATGGAAAAGTGGATAACAACTTCTGTATAGAAGTTTCAGGTGTCATAGACAGCTTGATGGGCAAAACAGCTTCCATGGGGCCTTTTGAATATGAATTAGAACCCAGAGGATTTTTGGCATTTGAAAATTTCTAGAGACTTATGCTGGCATGAAGAAGGACCAACAGGCTTTTGTGTAGGGGGGTAAGAATCTATAGTATATTGTTTAGTTGGGGAAGAAGGCTGATCCTCCTGAGGTGATAGGGAAGTTCTAATAGTCTCCTGTAAAGCTTGGGGCAGCTCAAATTTTCTGAATTTGGAGGGATGCTGAGGACCCTCTTCTTTAGAGTTCAGAGTGTTAACTGGTATGGTGTCCACTCTAAGTCGCCCTTTGAAAGATTGAGAAGGTCTCAGACTGCCTGTGGAAGATGCTGATGGTTCTAGTTCACTTCCTGTATGTGCCGAAGCGAAAGGCCTTTTGGAAGACTCAGGAATTTCTACCACGTCTTGAGTATGTATGGAACTCACAAGATCCTATTCTTGGAATGGCAAATATCCTTGAGCTCCTGGTGTAGGTGTGGACATTTTTCTCTTTCCTTGGGCATTTATTAGAGGTGTGAGGCTCACTTGGGACATTGTGATTGCATGTATTTCCCTTTGGACTGAAATAGATGATGTGAGCACATTTCTTATTGGTAGAGGACTTTGAAAGCCCTCTTGGTTTCATGGAGAATGACTGAAATTCCCTTGGTCAGGAGGGTCAGGTCTCAAAATAACTCTAGTAGGAACAGATTGCATAGGACACTTTGGGGGGAAAGAGAAACATCTTTGGATGTCTTTCTGAGAAGACTTTGCTCTCTGCCCTGTGTTGGCAGCTGGCAAACATTTTCAACTCTGCTAGGGAAAGGATGTGGGACATGATACTTTTGGGACAAATCACTGACATTACCCTTGGGGGAAAAGGTTTAGAGCCCCCTTTATGTGACTTACACTCCTGTTGTAGGTCCTCTTGACCAGAGGGTTCTTCTCCAAAATGCTTTGGAAGAAAATTGGAAAGAAGAGAGTCATGTAGTGTACTGGATAACCTTTTGGAAAGCCTTCTGGAAGAGCAGGCATTATGATTTTACTGTCAGCACAAGTGAGTAGTCTTTGAGATGCCTGTGCAGATGTTCAATGTCCCATAGAGTCTTGGAAAAAATTGGATAGTTCCATTACCTCTTGGCTGGATAAGGAAAGACCCTGAGCATTTTGGGGAGAATTAGGAGATCCCAGATATCCTTGGCTAGATCGGGAAGGGTGTAAGGAACCTTGAATGTTTGGGGAAATTTCCTGTCCATGTTGGCTAGCAGAAGAGTAGGCAGAAGATGGCCCAGGCACTGTGTGATATCCTTTGAACTTTTTAATGGCATCTCCAGTACCGTGTTTGGAAGATATTACAGGCATTCAGGCATCCAACTGGTGAAAATCCATAGGTTCTTCACCCAGTGGACATAGGCTGGCTTCTTTTCACCTGTCTATGCATGGGCACAGCAGATGAGGCCACTCATTTTCTCGTGGAAGGCTGTAAAACAGATTGTCTGGTATCCCTGGTTAGAGGATTACTCGTGAACTCAGGAAACCTCAGAGGAAGTGTAACTGTCCATTTTATGTTCTCTTTTAGATCCTTCAGAGGGTCCAGGGTCCTGTTATTGGATGAATGCTTTATAAGAGCTTTGGGTTTCTGTAACTTTTCTGTAACATGAGATCAGGTTTTTTTTTTTTTTTTTTTTTTTTTTGAATCTCTCGTCTTCATAGGGTTTTGGGCACCTGAACTTGTGCCGATTCTGTATATGTAGCCCTGGAGTCACAAAATCCCTTGAGTCTCTGCTGGCCAACTGCTTCCCCTGTTAGTTTAAGGTGTAAAATCCTGTTGGGGGACAGTGAATGGAGTCCAAGGCTATGGAGGCTGTGAAATCAGTTGCGGTAGGGTATCACTATTCTTTGGGCTACACTTAAGGGTGTTCCAGGCACTGGAGGATGTGAAACCTCTGGTATGTGGTCATATTGTCAAGTCTGGGCTGAGGCTCACTGCTATTTCTCCACATGTCTTGCTATTTGATTATTAAGGAAATTGTTCAAGAAACATTAAATAGATGACTGCCCCTTAAAGGGACAGTGAATGTACTTGGCAAAAGTGACTTGTAACAAGAAACGCTTATGCAGCATCCCTCCTGAGAATTGTGGACATATAAGAAGGCACATCACAAAGAATATAAGTTACAGTGGCCTCAGAAATCAAGTAAAGTTTGGGAAAGGCTGTCCTCAAGCCTTCTCAGGCCATTCCCGAGCCTAGATGATTGCTGTTCTCTTGCCTGCACAGGCCAATCTGGAGCGTGCAGTTTGGCTGTCCTCCTGTTTGCACTGGCCAGTCCTGAGCTACCTCATATTAGCAGGGCAATCATCCAAAGTTTCTGAATGAGGAGGGACCCAGAGGATCCTCATCTTTAGGGTTCAGAGTGCTACCTGGTTTGGTGCCCACTCTAAGGGTTCATGACAAGGAATTGTTGAAGGCAAAGCATGGTTGGAAATTAAGGACAAGGTGTTCTTAGGAGACTATGCTCTGAAGTCCATCTTACTCCAGGATAGATCCCTCTAACCTAAGGTCATCAGTGAGTGTTGCAGTGATGTTTGTTTCTGTCTCATAACTGAATGGGAAAGGCTTATCCATACCCTTGCTCCTCAGAGGCTATGGGGCTAAACAAACACTGGCATATTTGCTAGGGAAAGAACAGGTGTTAATATTTGAAAAGAACATAGAATGCATGGAATAGATATCACAGATATTATTTCGAATTTTAAAAACTACCTCTCCTAGATAAATCTGTGATAACTGGATGCTGAAAGACATCTCTAAATTACTAAATAATACTTACTACAATATCATTATTGTGCAATTAATATGCTATTGTTCAGAGAATAAGGGCAAAACTTTAGTAATCTCTTTATAGTACAAATGAAAGTTTTATTTCAAATACTTATATCTGTGTTTGACTAGATTCAGAACACAGACAAAGTTGGACTCCTGAAAATAGCACTTGTGGCCTTAAACAATTGCTTTGTCTGTCACAGTTAGTGAGTTGGGTTCCTATTACTTTTTCATATTTGGATTGCTTGTTGAAGGTCATATAATTCTCCTGAAGGACAACAGGCAAATGGCTCACATCAGTGGCAACACATGGACCATTCACTTTCAGTCCAATGATGCAGCCGGTATATAGTTGCACAGAATGATTTATTAAACCCTTAGTTAAACTGATTCTTTGAGAGGTCATGTTT